>NC_054544.1:2425566-2473066 GCF_017654505.1 Polyodon spathula | reverse complement strand
AGGCCTCTCCAGAGCCATAACTCAGCAGAAATCTGCATCTTGGTCTTTGAGTCTATAATATGATATATCCTTTCAATTAGGAATTGATTCACTCTGCAGTGTTCAACATATTAGCAGAGATAAAGACAGTGAGATAAAGAGAGAATTTGAATTACCTTACACTAAGAAATAAATCTACTCAATTTTATATTACCAAACAACCTTCAACACAAACAAACAAGTATGATTTCAAAGATGAGGTTCATAAGGGTTAAACACGCTTTGTTATACCCTTTGTCAGCTTCAGTACCGTTTCGTCTGCTCCCCTAATAACTGTGCAGTTAAACATTTCTTGACAAGGTTTCTGCAGGTTCAGTCGTAAGGGATGTGATCCACGGCTGTTACGGATTCTAATCTAGGCATGAGACATGAACCCTAGATTAGAATATAATGGCTTATAATGGCTTTAGGACACTACATCTGCACACTACCTACAATGCAACAGCAGTAAAGGATTAATAAAATTACATTGTTCTAACTACACACTTACAGTGAGACTGGCATTGATCTGATAAACTGCATCAAGTTTTCCAGTGTCCCCTTCCCTCCCTCTCTCCCTTGACCCACAAACCAAACTCAATTACTTGATGCATTTATACCCCTTGACATCACTCTAAAAGATCCTGCTGGTACTAAGCCATAAATCTCTACACGGGTCAATAATCAATTCCTGAGGACCTCCATGTACTCAGGTACTTTATTAAAGCACTACAAAAACTGAGCCACTCTCCACTTGTACTGCACACTTTTTTATATTTGAATAGCCCAGCTGCAATTTATTACAGGGATGCTATTCAGCAATATTCCACATTAATCCAACTATGCTTAATGGGCATCCCATGGCTGCATTAGGGTTATCAGCAGGAGAGAGGATGCCGTACCACATTGTACATGTAGAGTGTTAGAATATATATTCAGGTGGGGTATCCCAGGATGGCGGCTCAGCTAACAAGTGGAGATCTGGTAAAAGGACTTTTGGTTTTGGACTGTGGTTGACGTACCTGTTCACCAGCTAACCACTCGTTACTGTTGCTATATCTCAGACTTAGTCCTTTCTCTATGACCAGCCAACACCTTTGCTACACCCCTGCTGTCTGACAAGCTGCAGAGTTTACTCAGCAGCACTGAAAGGAGCTGGCAATCTACGGATTGATCTCTCGGATTGAGAGGTCACGAGTTCACATCCTAGTTCTGCTTTGTCAGGGTGAGAGCTGATGAACTCGAGACTCGGGTGCACACACTAGCAAGCCTCTCTGCTGAGGAAAGGACTCAGTGTCTGACAATGGGAGAGAGGGTGGACGTGAGGTCAGGGGGAGAGAACAAACCAGCCAAACCATTTACGAGCTGGGCAGCCTGAATTAAAACCCTTAGCCATATTGTTCTGCACTGTGAATCAAGTAATAACAATAAGAAAAAGTTATGGTGGTTTTAGGGGGGGGGGGCAGTGTTAATTAGTTGAACCAGACGATTCCCACAGAGGTATAGATTGGGGTTAATATGGGACACAAAATGACAAACAGTATTTAGGATGCAGTTAAGTGGCACTGCATTACTGCAGAAGACAGCATATTAACTCAAGCAAGCTATTTGTATGTAGTGCACCAGCTACCTCCAAGGTCTGAAAGCCCCCAGTATTACATATCTAACACTTCCATCAGTAAGAGGAGGGGGTGACCAAAGCAGACCCTGGCATTCCTCAGGGCGTCCCTGGGAGACAGTGCTTGGGTGCGTGGGAAACTCAGGCCTGTTTTAAAAACTGTCGCCCCTCCCACTGCTCTGTGGCTGCACTCCAATAACAGGCTCCAGCAAGGGAGTCCATCAAACCTTATCGGCATGATCGAGGAAGAGAATAGAACAGAACTGGGTACGGCAGATTAGGGAGCCACAAACCATGAAAAACAGCTTTGAAGCTGGCTTTGTGAAAGGACCTGTGAACCTAAAAATGAACAGTACGGCCTGATTTTCAGTGTTAACTTGCACTGTCAACAAGAATGAGCTACAAATTATATAGTGCCTTGCATAATAAAAATGTCCTAAGTCCCGAATAAGTAAAAAAAAAAAAAAAAAGTTTTCCCATTGACAAAAAAGTGCCTAATCATGTTTTAACTCACATGGATAGCTGTTTGCCTCATGTGAAAATAGGACATTGTGTGTTAGTTAATAGGTAATTATATTTCAATTGCTGCATCAAAAAAGTGTCACTGTGAATTAATAATGCCTAAACACAGTTGCAATAACAGCTATTCTAATGAAATGTATATTACATGAATTATTTTTAAATGTTATAGTGTGAGTATTCCATAATGCAAACTAAAATCAGTATTTGGATCTCCACTTCTGTTTTCATCACCTTGTGCATTTATTTCACTATAAATGACCCTGCTCAGCATTCAGTAATGGGTTCTACCTTTCACTCGTCAAACTGACATATCCACAGAAACAGCAGCTGACAGACGGAAACTGGTTACTGAAATGTCTAAACAAACAAATGAGCTAAAGAAAAAAGAAAAAGAAAAGGAAACAGCCAGCCAGAACACAAACAAGCTTACTTTTTTTTTTTTTTTCCCAGAAATACCCGACCTGAGAAATGACCACTTTGGGAGCCAAGAAAATGCCAACCCAAATAAAAATAATTGATTTTTATGAAGAAACTCAGCTGTTGTCAAAGTAAAGCTTCCCATTGAAAATCAATATGAAAACAGCACTACAAAAAGAAGTGCAATTTAAAAGAGATACGTTTCCTTTGGCAGAGAAAACCACTTTTAAAAAAAAACAGATCCGTGTTTTCTTATTCTAATGGCTATGGTTTGTCACTGTGAGCTAAGGCAGGGGTGCAATGGGAAACTCCAGGGTTCTTTACAATACAGTAGCACGTGTAAATAGCGGAAATCATGTCCTACTTATATGAACGAAAAAGAGACTGCTAAAATAGTTAGATATTTTCTCATATCAAGCTCTGTAGTAGTCTATTTAAAGAGCAAAAGCAGTGACTAAAATATAAACCAACTACCAAAATATTTTGTGTTACAAAAAAATAAATAACTCTAACAATTCAATATGTCAGTAACATACTGGTGAAAATTAGAAAACTATCCAGAAAAGGTAGATGATCTACAGTCATGTACAATAAGGAAATGTGACAGGCTGGCGAGTGGATAAAGGCCCAGAGACAGACTGCAGTTAAAAAAAAAAAAAAAAAAAAAAAACTTTAATTTTAAATAAACACAAAATAAAAGGGCACAAGGGCCAAAACAAAGGGATTTAAACACAAATAACAAAACACAAAGCAAAACTTACAAAAATAAAGGTTTCCAGGCTGGGCAATGCCTTCACTGGATGAAAAAATTCCAAAAAACCAAAAACAGCAAACGCAAACACAAAACACAAAACACAAACGCCAGCTTGCTTCCTCAGCTCCCTCCTCTCCTAATGGGAGGCTGAGGCCTCCTTTTATGTCAGGTGGCTGAGTGCTGATTGATCATAAGAACATAAGAACATAAGAAAGTTTACAAACAAGAGGAGGCCATTCGGCCCATCTTGCTCGTTTGGTTGTTAGTAGCTTATTGATCCCAGAATCTCATCAAGCAGCTTCTTGAAGGATCCCAGGGTGTCAGCTTCAACAACATTACTGGGGAGTTGATCCAGACCCTCACAATTCTCTGTGTAAAAAAGTGCCTCCTATTTTCTGTTCTGAATGCCCCTTTGTCTAATCTCCATTTGTGACCCCTGGTCCTTGTTTCTTTTTTCAGGCTGAAAAATTCCCTTGGGTCGACACTGTCAATACCTTTTAGAATTTTGAATGCTTGAATTAGGTCGCCACGTAGTCTTCTTTGTTCAAGACTGAACAGATTCAATTCTTTTTGCCTGTCTGCATATGACATGCCTTTTAAGCCCGGAATAATTCTGGTCGCTCTTCTTTGCACTCTTTCTAGAGCAGCAATATCTTTTTTATAGCGAGGTGACCAGAACTGCACACAATATTCAAGATGAGGTCTTACTAATGCATTGTACAGTTTTAACATTACTTCCCTTGATTTGAACACTTTTCACAATGTATCCGAGCATCTTGTTAGCCTTTTTTATAGCTTCCCCACATTGTCTAGATGAAGACATTTCTGAGTCAACAAAAACTCCTAGGTCTTTTTCATAGATTCCTTCTCCAATTTCAGTATCTCCCATATGATATTTATAATGTACATTTTTATTTCCTGCGTGCAGTACCTTACACTTTTCTCTATTAAATGTCATTTGCCATGTGTCTGCCCAGTTCTGAATCTTGTCTAGATCATTTTTACTCTAATCAACCCCAGCCACCTGAACACAATAAACCCAGGCAGGTAGGGGAATTTAACCCCATAGCTGCCAATTTATAAAGGACAGAGCTCTGCTCTTCCACATACTTCCCCCATGTACAAAGTACACAGGCCGCAATCGGCCAACTCTGCCTCCTCGGACGGTGTGGATCCCCCTAGCAGCGCCAGACCCTCCGGTGGCGTTGAACCCGGTGGCGTTGAACCCTATAGTGACACTGGACCCTCCGAGGACGGCGGCCCGGCTCCATCTGGTGACGGAAGCGGGGACGGCGGCCCGGCTCCCTCTAGTGGCGGAGGCGGGGACGGCGGCAGCGGACCCTCAGCAACCCTAGGAGACAAAACGGAGACACCAGCAGCCCCAGGCGATGCGGAGCAGCAGGCAACCCCACGCGATGCAAATGTGGCATCCCTGAGCGGACTGGGCGTGGCATCCCTGGGCGGTGCAAGGGAGGCATCCTTGGGCGGTGCAAGGCAGGAATCCTTGGGCGGTGCAAGGCAGGAATCCTTGGGCGGTGCAAGGCAGGAATCCTTGGGCGGTGCAAGGCAGGAATCCTTGGGCGGTGCAAGGCAGGAATCCTTGGGCGGTGCAAGGCAGGAATCCTTGGGCTGTGCAAGGCAGGAATCCTTGGGCGGTGCAAGGCAGGAATCCTTGGGCGGTGCAAGGCAGGAATCCTTGGGCGGTGCAAGGCAGGAATCCTTGGGCGGTGCAAGGCAGGAATCCTTGGGCGGTGCAAGGCAGGAATCCTTGGGCGGTGCAAGGCAGGAATCCTTGGGCGGTGCAAGGCAGGAATCCTTGGGCGGTGCAAGGCAGGAATCCTTGGGCTATGCAGGCGTGGCAAACAGTGCAGGAACCTCTGGCCGGGGTGGCAGAGTCCAGACTTCCTCCTCACTGTCGGCCGGTGAAGGCAGTTCCAGCTCCTCCAACGGCAACGGCTGCAGCCCCCACACCACCGGCGGTGAGGGTTGTGGCCATTCTAGTGGCCTCTGAGGCAGGGCTGGTACCTGCTGTAACGATCGGGTGCGCCTCCGCTGGGCTCCTCTCAGCAGCACATGTAGAGGCTGCTGTAGAGCATCAGACTTCTCCCCTTCTGTCTCTTTGGTCCACGGCTCCTCCCTCTCTGGCTCTGGGAGCGGCAGCTCCTCCCTCTCTGGCTCTGGGAGCGGCGGCTCCTCCCTCTCTGGCTCTCGGGACGGCGGCTCCTCCCTCTCTGGCTCTCGGGACTCTCGGGACGGCGGCTCCTCCCTCTCTGGCTCTCGGGACGGCGGCTCCTCCCTCTCTGGCTCTCGGGACGGCGGCTCCTCCCTCTCTGGCTCTCGGGACGGCGGCTCCTCCCTCTCTGGCTCTCGGGACGGCGGCTCCTCCCTCTCTGGCTCTCGGGACGGCGGCTCCTCCCTCTCTGGCTCTCAGGACGGCGGCTCCTCCCTCTCTGGCTCTCGGGACGGCTGCTCCTCCTCCTCATACTGCGTGGGGCAGATAGCCACCGTATGTCCATACGCCCCACAGCCGGGGCACAACTCCACCGCAAGGCTCTTCAAAAAAACCTCAAAGCTGTCATCCTCAACCTCCTACTGCTGTTGCGGTTTCTGTCGCCACTTTCTGCTCTTTCCCATTTTTGTTTTTTATCTATCTTAAAAAAAAAATTGTCCCCCCCAAAAAAACAAAAAACCCTGCAGTACTGCTCTAAGCCTCCTGGAGGCGCTATATCCAACTTCTAACACCAAATGTGACAGGCTGGCGAGTGGATAAAGGCCCAGAGACAGACTGCAGTTAAAAAAAAAATAATAATACTTTAATTTTAAATAAACACAAAATAAAAGGGCACAAAGGTCAAAACAAAGGGATTTAAACATAAATAACGAAACAGAAAGCAAAACTTACAAAAATAAAGGTTTCCAGGCTGGGCGATGCCTTCTCTGGATGAGAACATTCAAAAAAACAACAAACACAAACACAAACACAAACACAAACACAAACACAAACACAAACACAAACACAAGCTTGCTTCCTCAGCTCCCTCCTCTCCTAATGGGAAGCTGAGGCCTCCATTTATGTTAGGTGGCTGAGTGCTGAGTGATCATTAATTACTCCAATCAACCCCAGCCACCTGATCACAATAAACCCAGGCAGGTAGGGGAATTTAACCCCATAACTGCCAAATTATAAAGGGCAGAGCTCTGCTCTGCCACAGGAAGACATTTGAACAGAAAGAAAGACAGGTCCATCCATAACCCTGCTAAACACAATGGCAATGGAGGGTGGATTCACACTGCCCTATCCATTCATCACTGCACTGATCATCTCTGCAATAGCACTCTGGAATGCGATTACTGCTTTGGGACAGTTGTTTAGGGTCAGAAGGGTGTAATTAAACAGCACAGAGTGGTCAGGATCAATAGATAAAGACCTCAGATCAGCGATGTGTCAAATCAGCAACATACTCCTTTTTTCTTGCAGTCCCACCACCTCGCAGTTCTGACACAAAAGTCAATCTAAATGTATTCATCACATTGCTAAAGGTTCTTATTCCTGCCATAGTGCTCTTGCCAGTTCTAATCAGGATCAAACGCATGGCCCTGGGTAGCATTGAAAACAATTGACCTAGTACAGTAGGGCAAGTAGACTTTTTACACCTGGGACATGCAAGTAAGTGTTTTTTGTTTCTTATACAATATGTGACATTTGTGTCCATGTAGTTCAAGAATATTGTTACATGCAAGTTAGAAATGGCAACAGAAATGTGATTGTGGAAGGAATCCACAATGCACGCAAAGGGGTGTATTGGTATTAAGAGCTGCATTGTTCAGGGGGGTCATGCTGCTGACTTGATTTCTTTGATAGCCCTTCCTTTTAGACTGCAGCAGAATTGCTGCCTCTGCACGAGAATGAGAATAACAAAAATAAAAATCATGATCTGGTGATTTTCATATAAAAATGATACAACTAAAGCAGAAATGTTTTCTATGGGGATTTGTGGGCTAAACGGTTGGTGGCATGTTTGTTTTAAGGTCATTAAACAGGTGATTGTATTACTTTGGGTTATTTTTTTATATATATTATATTATAGAAAATCTAATTATACAACCAGCCTAGCCCTAGGGTAACATTTTAAACATCTCACCGTTATAATGGCTATAAGCGTATCTGAAAAGCACCAAACATCAAAACAAACACCACTGTCATAAAGAGAACTTGTGGTTTCATCTGCAGAGTTATCAATGATCAACACACGGTTGTCATGGTTTTTGTGCTTTAGTAATTTTTAACAACCGTTGTTTTAAAATTGAATCCCAGGGTCTGTCAAATTAGATATGACTTTAGACAAATTACATTCAGAATAAACAATCACATTTCGATAACAATATTATACTGACACCTACTTTAATATGAACATGTTAACTGGGTGATGCTGTTTGAGGTTCTCATGCACGTGTACATGCACGTCATACATATATATATATATATTATATATATATATATAATTATGCATACTGTACCTATATATATATATATACACACACACACACACACACACACACACACACACACACACACACACACACACACACACACACACACACACACATACATACACACATATATATTATATACACATATACACATTGATAGACTCAAACAGAAATAAGTGAGTGTGGTTACCACAGCATCAAAAGCCTACAAGCACCTCCACTGTTGGTTTACAAACACACTTTCCCTTGACAAAGGTATGTTAAACATACTGAAATGTTGGAAAGTTGGCTCTTTTGAGCAAAAACTTTATATATGTATATGACTGGAACATCACAAAGAAATTGACAATTTGGAGGACCAGATTTAATCGTTCACTGCATTTTAAACCCTTCCATGTGCACCTTGCTGCAACAATAAGAAGCTTAGCATCATTTTTGTGTAGCTGTTTTTATTTTTCAATCTTCTATTAAAAAATGAACATTAAGTTATTTAAAATGGTTAGAAAGTGCTTCACTTTCAAGAGGCTGTGATGGTCATGCCATGTTGGCTCAGTCAAAATAACATGGACAATATTAAAGAACAAGAATAACCTTATTACAGCTCTTAGTCAAGTGAAAAATGCACAGCAACCCTATCTAAAGTATGAATCCCAATATTTGTAGTTTAAGATGTACAGTATGTGTACACTATTAAGGCCTGTACTGTACACAATTGTTCGTAGTTATTATATAGAAACAAACTTAAAAAAATAATGAACTTAGCTGACTTCAAAATATTGTCTTTTATTTATTTTGTAACTCATCTGGACCAAAAATTGATTTTTGTTGCTCATGACAGGGAACTGACAGGCTAATCCTAGTAATTGAGAAGACCCTGAAGTCTGGTCCAAACGCCTGTGACTAAGTATTTAACTGCTGCGCTAATCCTGCATTGAGTGCCTTTCCTGTCTTCTGGAAAAAATCTCTTCTGCTTCTACAGGATTATAAAAAGTTTATTAAATAATAAAAAAAATACTCCTTCATATTGAGCCAAAATAACTTTTAGCTGGGAATAAGGGAATAAAACATTTAGGAAAATATGCCATAAGTAGAACATGTGATTCATTACTGACAATGCATTAATCACATTTTCAAAATCTGTTTATTGCATGAGTAGATTTCCCCACCCAACGCTATATAATCTGAACACTATATTCTGAAATATGTAATTGTTGTCTGACTGTCTGACATGGCCCTCTTGTTTTCCATCACTAAAACACAGCATTCATTAAATGACTTAGCCCAGTCAGTATGTGTAAAAGCAGCTTCCACAGGTCTGATGCCCTGTCCAAGAGAGCTTGAAACTCGGGGTCATCCTGAGAGCAGGTTTCCGATTGTGAAACAGGTGCACTCACACAGCACACCACGGTTTGGGAACACAAGCAATTTAAGGGAAGTTTAGAATCCAGGTACTACAAGATCTCTGAAGCAAAACTAAATGAAGCTATCAGAAATGTGCATAAGCATTCTGGCTGGAACATTCCGGCTATGATTAAATGTTTGAAGCTATGAATGTACTACAGAAGATCCTTCAACCCCAACCCTCAGGTATCTATAGCTGGGTACCTGCAACTAGTCAAACCACCATTCTACCAATGGAAATTCATAGTTTAAAACCTACTCAAACCACCATTCTACCAATGGAAATTCATAGTTTAAAACCTACTCAAACCACCATTCTACCAACGGAAATTCATAGTTTAAAACCTACTCAAACCACCATTCTACCAATGGAAATTCATAGTTTAAAACCTACTCAAACCACCATTCTACCAATGGAAATTCATAGTTTAAAACCTACTCAAACCACCATTCTACCAATGGAAATTCATAGTTTAAAACCTACTCAAACCACCATTCTACCAATGGAAATTCATAGTTTAAAACCTACTCAAACCACCATTCTACCAATGGAAATTCATAGTTTAAAACCTACTCAAACCACCATTCTACCAATGGAAATTCATAGTTTAAAACCTACTCAAACCACCATTCTACCAATGGAAATTCATAGTTTAAAACCTACTCAAACCACCATTCTACCAATGGAAATTCATAGTTTAAAACCTACTCAAACCACCATTCTACCAATGGAAATTCATAGTTTAAAACCTACTCAAACCACCATTCTACCAATGGAAATTCATAGTTTAAAACCTACTCAAACCACCATTCTACCAATGGAAATTCATAGTTTAAAACCTACTCAAACCACCATTCTACCAATGGAAATTCATAGTTTAAAACCTACTCAAACCACCATTCTACCAATGGAAATTCATAGTTTAAAACCTACTCAAACCACCATTCTACCAATGGAAATTCATAGTTTAAAACCTACTCAAACCACCATTCTACCAATGGAAATTCATAGTTTAAAACCTACTCAAACCACCATTCTACCAATGGAAATTCATAGTTTAAAACCTACTCAAACCACCATTCTACCAATGGAAATTCATAGTTTAAAACCTACTCAAACCACCATTCTACCAATGGAAATTCATAGTTTAAAACCTACTCAAACCACCATTCTACCAATGGAAATTCATAGTTTAAAACCTACTCAAACCACCATTCTACCAATGGAAATTCATAGTTTAAAACCTACTCAAACCACCATTCTACCAATGGAAATTCATAGTTTAAAACCTACTCAAACCACCATTCTACCAACGGAAATTCATAGTTTAAAACCTTATGCTTGCTCAGTATAATTACAAAAGGTATAAGCAGAACCTCAAAATCCGCTAAAATCTTGACGCTATTGCATCCGTTTACACAGAATAAAAAGTTTTCTACCTTCCGCTGCAGCATTAAACCAACACACATTTTCAACCAGGAGAGTGTTAAACTGAGAGTTTTTAATATTTCTCTGCTTGATTTAAATTACTGCTGCATTAGAATTGTGCCGTCTGTCTCCCAAGACCAATAATGAACCAAAAGCTCTGCATGCCTTAGGTACCTGGCACAAAACTACATAGGCACTTTTTTGTTTGTCCAGACAGAAGGATATTCTCCTCATTATGTCAACAAAGGCAATAACTTTAAAATAAATAAATAAAGTTTCGGAGTTAATTATCAGTGGGCATACTGTTTAATTGGCTGCCTTCTTGTAATAGACAGCATCCCTCTCTCTCTCTCTCTCTCTCTCTCTCTCTCTCTCTCTCTCTCTCTCTCTCTCTCTCTCTCTCTCTGTTTTCTTGTTTTACCGGCTCCCCTTTTCATAATCTCTTTTCCCCTTTTTTTCTTTCTTGGTCGCTGTTGTTGTTTTTGTTAACTCTAGCATCTGCTCCAGCTGGCAGTAAATATCTAACAGGTTTTACAGTTGGTAACTCCGCAAATAATACGGACTAATTACCCCAGAAAAAAAGAAGGCTGCAGGAAAAAGACAGAGAGGGCCCAAGCCGCAAGTTTTTTTACACCAATTCTGACACCCCTGATGGGCATCAGCAAGGACTCAAAAAAAGCTGATTCTTAATAATGCGGGGCCAAAAAGGCTGCTATGAATGTAACTATTCACAAGATGGTTAAAGTGGGAAGAGAGGATGGGGGTTAATTGACAGGCAGCTGTGCCTTGAAACACAGGCAGGCAATATTCAGCACACAGGCGCTGTAAGGGGCCTTGTTTCTTTCTGTACCGTGTGACAAGAGGCTTCTGTGAAGTGCGTGAAAATGAAAGACAGAAAGGAGAAATTTAGACGCAGTTTATGTCCGCGGCTGTGGGCACAAAAAGGAGCCCTTTTTGTGGGGCTGGGGCAGTAACGCTAAAGCAGGACCCCACAGGGGCTGGGGCAGTAACGCTAAAGCAGGACCCCACAGGGGCTGGAGCAGTAACGCTAAAGCAGGACCTCACTGGGGGCGGGGCGTTGAGGCTAAAGCATCTTGTTCAGCCCTTCACTGACAGGAATTATAATCGCCCCTAGACGTCAGTTTCAGTGGCAGGCCTGACACTCTTATTCAGATTGATGTGCTGTGATCTGACATTTTACACTGACATGATTTTTGTTGGTTATGAAATTGTCAGTCTTGCCACTCACAATCTTCTCAGGGTATTCTCAAACAGAGACAAGCATAGTGTCTCTTTCTCTCTCTCTCTCTCTCTCTCTCTCTCTCTCTCTCTCTCTCTCTCTCTCTCTCTCTCTCTCTCTCTCTCTCTCTCTCTCTCTCTCTCTCTCTCTCTCTCAAGTTGAAGTACTATGGTATGAAACCTAGTGGTTTCTCAGAATCTGCACTGCAGCCCTTTCATTCTTCTAGAAAACTGTACTTGGGGCTCCGTACAGCCATGGTCCTTCCATTCCCACCCTCTAAATACCAAGCTTCTTAAAGTTCATACACTGTAGGTAACAAAATAACTCCAGTTAAACCTACCTAATACTGTATGCATTACCATCATTTATTAGGTCAATGCTATGACAATTAACCCAATGACAATTAACCCTTAGGTAGTATATGTTTCTTTCTGACACAGATGGTATGCATTAGATTTCCCATTATGTGTTGCAGGTTTCACAACATATTTGAAAGGCTTTGTTTTAACATAGGAACCCTTTCCAGAGCATGAATAATCAACATATTCATATTTCTCACAGTGGCAAATGAAAATAAATCCACTCCTTGCTGTGTTTAAGATGTATTCAAGATTGCATTCCGATTGGTTATTAAACCGTTCCCTTAGTTTGAATTATACAGTGAAAATGTATGCAAAACAGCAGAGGGGCTCCGGGCTCCTCCAGTGATGATGTGTTAACCTGGCATGGCAAAAGCTTCAATCTACTGGTGCAATGAGACCTGCCTTACAGTGTGCATGGTCGCGGGATCGCACCCAGAGTAAAGCATGGTCAAATGAACAGTGATAAAGACTTACTCAAATGAAGAGCGCAATCGTTCTGATCTGAAGTAAACTCTCACAGTATATGCTTTGACATGAACCACAGTCCATTAAGCACCTTGTATCCCCTGTTCTCCATGCATGCGAATACATTATCTTTGTGTGACAGAATCCTGTCAAATTGCTGTTGCTCAGAATCTAAAGCCCTAGCAAGCTGAGATAAAAAAAAAAAAAATTAAAAATTGTTTTTGTATCTTTGTGTCTAACAGATTTCATTTCATTTACAGGTCACCGGCACTTCCCAACCCCCCAACCCAACCCTATTACAAAAGCTAGTAGGGGGATAGATGGTGTGAATTGAGTTCTGTGGATTTTATGGGGAGTGGGGGCTGAAAAAGAAGTTGTAAGAGTTTGCAATCCGAAAGCAGCCAGCGTGACTAAATATTTAAAGAGAGCATTTGGCATTCAAGCCTCGCCCCTACTGACACAATTCAAATCCCAATCCGCTATGACCCAGTGGTGGGGTCTAAATATGTGTCATGACACAGCAGACACCCAAGATGCTGCTGTTTAGAGAACAGCGCACCCCCCATTTCCCTCTGAAGTAAGTAAAGTCTGAGGTGAGAGTTGTGCTCTGGATTAGCTATGCACGAGCTGCTGTGAGACACAATAACACCACCCTCCCTTCACATTCTCATCTCTGAAGCTCTGCACTGCAGCAGGTTTAGAAAGAAAAAACTTTCATTACTTCTTGATTATTATGCATGTTTCCTTCCACTGTCATTCCGCACACACACACACACACACACACACACACACACATACAGTGGCTTGAGAAAGTATTGACCCCCCTTGGCATTTTTCCTATTTTGTTGCCTTACAACCTGGAATTAAAATTGATTTTTATTTGGATTTCATGTGATGGACATACACAAAATAGTCCAAATTGGTGAATTAAACGGAGCACCATTAAAGCCATTATTAAAAAATGGAAAGAACAAACCTGGCAAGAGAGGGCCGCCCACCAAAACTCACGGACCAGGCAAGGAGGGCATTAATCAGAGAGGCAACAAAGAGACCAAAGATAACCCTGAAGGAGCGACAAAGCTCCACAGCAGAGATTGGAATATCTGTCCATAGGACCACTTTAAGCCGTACACTCCACAGAGCTGGGCTTTACGGAAGAGTGGCCAGAAAAAAGCCATTGCTTAAAGAAAAAAATAAGCAAACACGTTTGGTGTTCGCCAAAAGGCATGTGGGAGACTCCCCAAACATATGGAAGAAGGTACTCTGGTCAGATGAGACTAAAATTGAGCTTTTTGACCATCAAGGAAAACGCTATGTCTGGTGCAAACCCAACACCTCTCATCACCCCGAGAACACCATCCCCACAGTGAAGCATGGTGGTGGCAGCATCATGCTGTGGGGATGTTTTTCATCGGCAGGGACTGGGAAACTGGTCAGAATTGAAGGAATGATGAATGGCGCTAAATACAGGGAAATTCTTGAGGGAAACCTGTTTCAGTCTTCCAGAGATTTGAGACTGGGACGGAGGTTCACCTTCCAGCAGGACAATGACCCTAAGCAAACTGCTAAAGCAACACTCAAGTGGTTTAAGGGGAAACATTTAAATGTCTTGGAATGGCCTAGTCAATGCCCAGACCTCAATCCAATTGAGAATCTGTGGTATGACTTAAAGATTGCTGTATACCAGCAGAACCCATCCAACTTGAAGGAGCTGGAGCAGTTTTGCCTTGAAGAATGGGCAAAAATCCCAGTGGCTAGATGTGCCAAGCTTATAGATACACACCCCAAGAGACTTGCAGCTGTAATTGCTGCAAAAGGTGGCTCTACAAAGTATTGACTTTGGGGGGGTGAATACTTATGCACGCTCAAGTTTTCTGTTTTTTTGTCTTATTTGTTGTTTGTTTCACAATAAAAAATATTTTGCATCTTCAACGTGGTAGGCATGTTCTGTAAATCAAATGATACAAACCCCCCAAAAATCCATTTTAATTCCAGGTTGTAAGGCAACAAAATAGGAAAAATGCCAAGGGGGGTCAATACTTTCGCAAGCCACTGTACCTCCTGTTCTGGGTTTAATTAAAATGCCAGGCTGACAAAGAAGGTCCATCATTAGGTTTATTTTTTATTTAAATATATATTATTCCCTTCTGACAGTTTAGTTCTTCTTATGGTGATCCTGTTTCTACAGGGCTCAGCAGCTATGTGGGACTAAGACACAAACAAGGTGAAAATGCAGCAGTTACCAGAAAATCATTTATTTACTCATTTATTTGCCAAAAGTGGTTTTTAACTCATGGATTTAGAATTTGTGTTGTGTTCAGTTGTGATTACAGGAACATTTTTTTAATGATAAATGGGACCATGAAAGAGTCTTTTTTTTTTTTACTGTGGTTTTGGGCATAACGCAATTCAATTTTATATTGCACTCATATGTTAGCTGACCTTAAAGTGTGCAAACCATTTAGTGCATCTCCACACCACCCCAGTATATTTAACAGCAAAAGATTCAAACCTCTTTCTGTCTCCCAACAGCCTTCTCTGGAAGACCAAGTTTCCGTTACAATAAATAATCTTCTGATGACAAAATTACTGTGAAATGACAATTTCAAGGCTAATGCCCAGCAGTCCTATTTGTGACACACAGGACAGCCGTGATGAAATGCGGGGGAAAAGGAGAAGGCAGCCATACAGAACCAACCTGGGTGCGATTAACAAGAGAATGTAGTCCGTAAAATATGTTCTGCATATCCATTCGTTATGTGCGCTTAACCACTTACAGTTTCAAGCGAGAATTCAGAGAATTCAGGTAATTGAGAAAGTACCTCATCTCTGACCAGGGGACTTGTCAGTCTCATGGCAATGTTTCAAGACGTGAACACTTTGGCTAGGATAGAATAACATCTGCACTCAGTTCCACCGCAGTTTAAAGACCTTACATCTCCCCTCTCTGTTGTCCTTATATATTATATTGATTATTTATCAGGAGAGGGGTTGCCTCAGCTGGTGTCTGACAATCAGACTACAGAAGTAATCAACCAGCACTGGTGTTGTGTGTAACCAGATTAAAAATAAATGTATAATCCAACTGCAGAGGCTGTTTACTCAATAAGAGTAGTGAATCAGATACGTGGTTGCTTGAAAAGATAGAGATTACCATGATCGTAGTTAAACAGAAGTGTTGCACCCTCTTGCTATTGCCAGGCTGCGACCAATTGAAATGTATATAGGAGCACAGAACACATGAACATTACACCACTGAAAATGAAAGAACATGCTGGTGGAGTCAAGCTGCCGAAGCTGCCCGCCGCTTCCAGATGCCAGCGTTTTATTAAGGAGGATATTACAATATTAATAACTAAACACCTGAGCACCCAGACAGGTCTAAAATGATGGACCCAGTCTGTGGGAGCAGCGAGTACCAAATCATTCTCCCTGTAATCGCATGAACGAATGATATTTATGCCATATTGCTCTGATGAGCCAAAGCCTAGGAGCAGCAGCAAGACTTGCCGTACAGTATTGGTCAGACCAGGATTTTAGCTGATTAACATTTTAACACAACCATTCCAGGTCAGGTAGAAACCGTGCCTGGCGTGTGCTTTTTTAGGATGAAAAAGTATGCCCCTTCCCCCCCCCGGGGGAGGTGGGGTGAAAGGAAGCTGGCAATCTCTTACTGCTCCGGGACAGCTTGGCGGTTACACAATTACCAGCTTGTCAAGTATCAGCTTTCCACTGCCACTTATGATCCGACAGCCTGCAATTTCAATTAATGAATTGCAATAAAAAAAAAAAAATGAAGAAGAAAAAAATGAGGTGCCCCGCTGCATATCTTTAGCCTAATTCAGTGTCTATCACGGATGGTATTATCTCAGAGGATGAACATGAGATTTCATTCAGGCTGAAGAAAATAAAAAAGGCACAAGAGGCAGGGAGGAAGGCAGATAGTAGCAGGCAGGCAGGGAGGAAGGCAGGCAGGCAGTAGCAGGCAGGCAGGCAGGCAGGGAGGGAGTAAGGCAGGCAGGCAGCAGTCAGAAGTATATATCCAGTCCTGGACTAGGTGTCATAAGTCCAGTAGCACATCTTGTATCATTATGCCTACTCCACCACCACCTCCCCTTCCTCTTTCTCTCTCTCTCGTTCTCATTTGCAATAAGTCATCATTTCCACATTAGGGACTTTAAGAAACTTGTTAGGAATCATGTCATGCCAAATCTTTCATGTAGAAAGTGGATTGGATCTGAGTAGGCACCTAATTACGCTTGCAAACGCTCCCTCGTGCTAAGCAGGCCCCTGTGGTGTTAATCGGCTGGCATCTCTCTGGGGTCCAGGCTTTTGTATTCTTTCTTCTATTGCAGCACTCTGCTGAGGAGATATATGTCCCAGATGTACAGTCTGTAAAGAATAATGACTGGAAACCAATATGACCCAAATAAAACTTTACTCTGGTAAACTTTTCCCAGGTTATTAGAATGCATTCCCTGTGCTTTAAAATTATACTCACAAAGTTTTAACATCAGTAACTGTGATTTATTATGTGTGCCTGTGTCTCACCATGCTATCACTGTGCATTTATATAACTACGTTTTTAGAATGCCATGCAGTACATTGCTAGAAGAGGAATGCCAGTGGAATGCCATTAGAATACAAGTGTTCTCTATCTTGCCCCATTGGAATTCAGGAATTCATTATGAATGGTTTATCTGAATGAGTTTTAATTGACAGATGCAATGAAACGAATGAGCTACTCAAATTTTAATTCATTTGAGTTTACAATTAATAATTTCCCTGGACAATTCTACCCTCCTTTGCCCTTCAAATCGACAATCAGAAACTTTAACTGGGTAAAAAAAATCATAGCTACATAAGTAAACCTGGACAGTTTATACAATTCATAATAATAAAACTAAATGAGTTTTAGGTGGTAGCCTAATGATTTCTTCTTCTCGCAATTAGCAGTCCCATTGAAAACATTTTCAGTAATTGTGCCAGACGTTAACCCTGCCTGGATAATTAACAGTAGGAGACAGGTAATCTGTGCTGTGCAGGAGAATACTGGTACGATACATGACACCAGCTCGTCACGTCAGCCAGGGATTATTTGGCTCAAGCTGATAGATTGTATCCCACCTTGAGTGGAACAGACTCACTGAACACATGAATCCCTTACCCAGTCATGTGAATGTACAGCACATAGCTGATGTATATGAAATACACGTGATATACTGTATACATCCATAGCTGATGTTTATGAAAGGCAAAAGATACACAGTATTTAGCCAAACATCTATCAATGTACCTGTACACGATAAGAAATACAGTACCTTATCTACAGTGCTGTTGCTGTCAGTTCAGCGGTTCCCCCACGAACGAAGATTAGGACGGGAGGTTGGTAGGCTCCTTGGAGGGGAGCAGTGGAAGGGGGGGGGGGGGGGGGTAGTGGGTTAGTCCCCCTACTGAAAAGGGTACTATAAAAGGTAGCCACTGCACTTAACAAAAAGCAATGTTAATTTCCGCTTGTGTTGCTACAGTAGTATGAATTAATTTTCCAGGGTTAGGTATAACAGATCCTAACCAGAAACAGTAAAGGAGCCCAAGGCTAAATTCATGCTGGAAAAGAAATATACTAAAGAAATGTGCTACTCTACTAAAGGAATGTGCTACTCTACTAAAGGAATGTGCTACTATACTAAAGGAATGCATTATGTTGACTGAAAATTCAAACTAATTGGAAAAGTTGTACTTCAAATGAATGTTTAGGAACACTTTGGATTCTGTTTAAGGGTCAGACAGAATTTGTTTTGTTCTAAATAGATCAATGCGAATAAAAACAAATCAGGAATCCTTCCCTGATCGGTTTGTTTTCCAGTATTGAAGGGAGAATAAAAAAACGATCGGAGAAGGCCGCCGTGCCTGCTTCAGGGAGGAATTGTGCACCTGCCAACGGATTGACAAACAACCTGGCCAATCTATAAGAGCATATTGTTCTTCTCTCACTTAATGAGCACGCTCGTCATGCAGATGGGTGGTGGGACTAATTAGGACCGTCTCACATCCTAGAAACACACCTCTTAATTGACTTCTTTGATCGGAGGCTAATTCATTTAATTACAAAGTTTCAAAGTTACACTTTTTTTCTTCTCTTGAACGAAGCCCTTCTGCCTGGCTTTAAAAACAGAAGCTCATGCTTCCCTATCGCTAGATCTACCTGCAGATTAGGAGTGTGTTTTGTGGTAGAGCTGATAATACAGAAGAATGCAAGGAACACACAGCCTGGGAACATGACTGTGGACAATGCAGTTTTAAATGTACATTTGCAATTTGCATAACTTTTGTTTTCACACAAAAATGAAAAAATATTAAAAATATTTTGGCTTATGTGCTATTAAAGTTGCCATAATGTCAATCAAAAGCCATGGAAATTCATATTTAAATTAAAGGAAAAAACATAGTCTTACAAAATCCAATTTTTCCTTATTAATTGTTGTTGTTATTATTATTATTATTATTATTAGTAGTAGTAGTAATAAAACTTGTATTACTATTATTCATATTAAATCAACATGTGCATTTCTGTATATGACATTTACAACCACATTAATTTGTGCTGTTCAATATAACATACTGTACATGTCCAAATGGTCTGCTCTTCTTAAGTTGATTAATATGAAGATTTTAGTGCACAGCCAGAAACGTACAGAAGATAAACGGTCTAATTTGAATAATGCTTCAATGCAAAAAAACTGTGTCCTCACAAGATTCTGACAACAGGTTTACATGTTTTATAAAAGTGTGCGCTAGTAAGGGTATGAAAATTTTACAAAATAGAGCTATTTCTTCTTTATCTTATCTTTATAACAGACAAAAGCTTATTGTGTTTCGATAAGCAAAGTCTCACACTCTATTTTAGACATAATTACCCTGTTATTGTTTTCCATTACCGTGACTTCTTTCTGCTTTCTTATGATTTCACAATGATTCCATAAAAATAATGTGTTTTTTTTCATCAAACAAACAGCAACTCTTAGCATGTGTAACATTCTACTTGTAAACAACAAGACTGGCATACTAATTAGTTGACAGCATTGTGGCTTGTGATCAAAGCAAAGGACTCAGGACCAGGACAGACCTGGGTTCTGACTTCACAGTCAATGACCAATGAGGTAATCTTGTCACTGGGAAGCAGTACCCAATGTTAAATTAGCTTGGCTGGGCTGTTTCAGGACAAAGCCATGTCAGTATGGTACATTAGCATTGTACTGCTAACAAAACATGAACACTTCCTGTAATACACATTTGTGTAAAACAATGTCTGGGAGGATCCTCAGTTTTGTAAACAGCCTATCAATATTTAAACCTCTCTAACATCACAGATGGTGTGCAAGCTAGTCCTCAAGGCTTTCGACGATACGATAATGAGGCACCAGATTGAATCAAAAACAACTCTTTAGTTTAGGTATCCATTATAAGTGATTATAAACAATAGCAAAAGTGTATAATAACTGTACTGCAAAAGCAAAGCACCCCCATACAATTGGGGAGACAGACATATAAAGACAGACAGACAGGCATAGAAAGACAAACAGAACTGAAAAGACAGGCAGACAGACTAGATCCGTTATAGCTGAAAAGAAACAAAAGCACAAAAAAAGCCAACAGCAAAAGTGTATAATGATAGTTGTATTGTTTCTAATCAGATTCTAGAAGTGTTAATAGCTTAATTAATAACCTGTTCATAGATTGTTTCAAATCACTTATAACAGACACCTAAACTAAAGTGTTACCCATACTTCAATAAAACAAGGCATATGAATTACATTCATAGGCCTCCTACACCTGTCTGTCATAATGAATGGACAGGCTCTGTAGCAAATTGGTTTGAGAGGGGAACGAATATACAGCTGCACACCCATTTGCCACATTTCAATTAACCGGAGAGGGGGTGGGGTATAAGCTGGAGGTGCATTCTCATTAGAAGCAGCCACTGATTCAGATATGAAGAGCTTCCTGTGCCATTGCTGGGGCTCAGGGCATGTGGGAGCTGCATCAGTGAACTCACATTGCACACTCCAGGTGCTGTAGCAGTGAAGTGTACTGCTGCAGTATCAGCAGAGTCTACTGGCACGAAGCAAGACACTAAACGATCCCCGTGGAAGCACTCTGTGCAAGGGAGAATCTGGCACCGTCCCAATGAGTTTTGGATGAGCAGCCACGTAGTGACAAAGGCAGGTCTGTTACAAAGAGATATATTTTATAAACATCCCTCTATGTGTCAGTATAAATTTCATTTACATCAGTTGTCCCATTTTTATATTTATAACCAAACTACTTTCAAGATTGACACATTGCAGAAAAAAATCCCCAAAAAAGTTTTAGATGTTTTTTGAATCTGAGTGTTATTTTGTTCATGCCATACAAATCCTATTGAATTAAATCATTATTCAACGGTTTGATACCGTTGTGGTTACGGCTGTGTGAATCGGTCTGCTGAGGCCCACTAATAGTACTACTAAAGCACCAGCTCCTGGGCGGACAGTCAGCTGTCCTGTGACACCTCTGTCTTCAGGCTAGACCTGACGCTACTGTGCTCTTGCCTACCAGCCCAACCTAACAGCTAGCCGGTGAATCAGAGGAGCAGAATTAGAAAGAGTTGTTGTCGTATTTGTTGTTCTAATTAAGTTAATTATGGAAATGCAGTGGCAGATGGAGCCGGAATGAGCAAAGTTATTACACAGTCATCACTCCTCTTTATTAGCCAGGAATATTCTGGAGCCGGTTTAGGTGCTTCAGTCACAGATGTTAAAGAAAAGCCGGAGACCTTTCCGTGGGGAGGCAGATAGGAGAGGTACGTAACTAAGAACTGGATCTGAAGACTGCGCTACCAGGGGCAGCTTGGTCACTTAAGGTGCTAAACAAAGAGGCCTCTTCACCACACAAGGGCAAGGAAGGTTTGTGGACCAATTCCAACCTGGTTCCGTGAAACACGGTGCAGGATTTGGAAGGCTAGCAAAGCAGAGAAGCACTTGGCCTCATCACAAGGCACAGCTGAATACATGCAATGCTGGTCCTGTTACTAATGCACGCACACACACACACACACACACACACACACACACACACACACGCACACGCACACACACAATACTATTTCACATTGCACAACTTTAAGGGTCTATTTTAATGATCTGAACATTGATGGATCTTAACAGCACCAGCTTTTGATTCTACAGCTGTGGCCAAAAGTTTTGCATAACCTATAGAATTAACAAATTTTGCTTCATAAAGTCAAATGAAATCTGCTGAATAATGTTACGTTAACATATTGAATTACACACCGCTTTGTAGTTTTCCATATACTTTATGAAAAACTGACAAAAATTGAAAAATGTGACATTTTTACATCCAGCATGAAATACTGTACTACTATTGAAATAGCATTAACAAAAATAACTTGCAGTACACTTTTGCTACATTATTTTGTAGTTTCTTTGATTACACGATGTTAGATAACAGATCTAAATTATGTTCAAATTGTTTTTAATTATGTTTGCATATCCCATGGCCAATTCAACGCTAAACACTTTAACACTTGCAGTAGCTTTACATGGTCCTCTGCTAATACAATTACAAGTAATACAATAAAACTATCACAGGGAAAATGTGTGTAACTGAAGATCTTATGATTGCGTCTTTAAAGTTACATATGACCAATAAGCAGGTCCTTACACCCTTACTGTTGGCCTAGGAGATTCAATCACTTGTACATACAGACAACTCAGCCCTCACCCCCGACCACATCACCAAATGAGTAGATGAGATCTCTCCTCTTTGTTCTGTCTCAGGACCAGAAGACCAGGTGTTTAGTTCTGATTACACATTCTTAAGCATGCTTATTAAGATTAATTATGCCGCTCCACTCCCAGAACTACCGAAGTAGAGCTGGGTCTTACAGACTTCATGACACTGCATTAATATTTAGCCCCCCTTGAAAACCTGCCACTGTTGGTGCATTGATAATTCAGCAGGGAGAAGTAGAAGGAAACAAATATAATTCACAGTTGATGAAAAATCCCCATGACCGCAGATGCTGTAAAACAAAATAACAGAGAGAGATGAATCAAAGGTGCCGTATGGAATGACAAAGCCGTTAAAGGAAATTGCTTTCATTACAAAGTGTCAAAGCCAGATTTCCCCTATTCGTTTTCCAGATCTGAAGCCATGCATGTCCCTTCTGGGTGGGTAAGAAGACTGGCTCCCTGTCTATCCTGAATAATGCCTACATCAATCGTGCACAGTCTGCAGTGCCCCTGAGAGTGTTCCCTTTAAAAACTGCTTAAAGAACACCTGATCCAATCGTGCACAGTCTGCAGTGCCCCTGAGAGTGTTCCCTTTCAAAACTGCTTAAAGAACACCTGATGCAATCGTGCACAGTCTGCAGTGCCCCTGAGAGTGTTCCCTTTAAAAACTGCTTAAAGAACACCTGATCCAATCGTGCACGGTCTGCAGTGCTCCTGAGAGTGTTCCCTTTAAAAACTGCTTAAAGAACACCTGATCCAATCCTGCACGGTCTGCAGTGCTCCTGAGAGTGTTCCCTTTAAAAACTGCTTAAAGAACACCTGATCCAATCGTGCACAGTCTGCAGTGCTCCTGAGAGTGTTCCCTTTAAAAACTGCTTAAAGAACACCTGATCCAATCGTGCACAGTCTGCAGTGCTCCTGAGAGTGTTCCCTTTAAAAACTGCTTAAAGAACACCTGATCCAATCGTGCACAGTCTGCAGTGCTCCTGAGAGTGTTCCCTTTAAAAACTGCTTAAAGAACACCTGATCCAATCGTGCACAGTCTGCAGTGCTCCTGAGAGTTTTCCCTTTAAAAACTGCTTAAAGAAAACCTGATCTAATCGTGCACAGTCTGCAGTGCTCCTGAGAGTGTTCCCTTTAAAAACTGCTTAAAGAACACCTGATCCAATCGTGCACAGTCTGCAGTGCTCCTGAGAGTGTTCCCTTTAAAAACTGCTTAAAGAACACCTGATCCAATCGTGCACAGTCTGCAGTGCTCCTGAGAGTGTTCCCTTTAAAAACTGCTTAAAGAACACCTGATCCAATCGTGCACAGTCTGCAGTGCTCCTGAGAGTGTTCCCTTTAAAAACTGCTTAAAGAACACCTGATCCAATCGTGCACGGTCTGCAGTGCTCCTGAGAGTGTTCCCTTTAAAAACTGCTTAAAGAACACCTGATCCAATCGTGCACGGTCTGCAGTGCTCCTGAGAGTGTTCCCTTTAAAAACTGCTTAAAGAACACCTGATCCAATCGTGCACGGTCTGCAGTGCTCCTGAGAGTGTTCCCTTTAAAAACTGCTTAAAGAACACCTGATCCAATCGTGCACGGTCTGCAGTGCTCCTGAGAGTGTTCCCTTTAAAAACTGCTTAAAGAACACCTGATCCAATCGTGCACGGTCTGCAGTGCTCCTGAGAGTGTTCCCTTTAAAAACTGCTTAAAGAACACCTGATCCAATCGTGCACGGTCTGCAGTGCTCCTGAGAGTGTTCCCTTTAAAAACTGCTTAAAGAACACCTGATCCAATCGTGCACAGTCTGCAGTGCTCCTGAGAGTGTTCCCTTTAAAAACTGCTTAAAGAACACCTGATCCAATCGTGCACGGTCTGCAGTGCTCCTGAGAGTGTTCCCTTTAAAAACTGCTTAAAGAACACCTGATCCAATCGTGCACGGTCTGCAGTGCTCCTGAGAGTGTTCCCTTTAAAAACTGCTTAAAGAACACCTGATCCAATCGTGCACGGTCTGCAGTGCTCCTGAGAGTGTTCCCTTTAAAAACTGCTTAAAGAACACCTGATCCAATCGTGCACGGTCTGCAGTGCTCCTGAGAGTGTTCCCTTTAAAAACTGCTTAAAGAACACCTGATCCAATCGTGCACGGTCTGCAGTGCTCCTGAGAGTGTTCCCTTTAAAAACTGCTTAAAGAACACCTGATCCAATCGTGCACGGTCTGCAGTGCTCCTGAGAGTGTTCCCTTTAAAAACTGCTTAAAGAACACCTGATCCAATCGTGCACGGTCTGCAGTGCTCCTGAGAGTGTCCCCACTGCTTAAAGAACACCTGATCCAATCGTGCACGGTCTGCAGTGCTCCTGAGAGTGTTCCCTTTAAAAACTGCTTAAAGAACACCTGATCCAATCGTGCACGGTCTGCAGTGCTCCTGAGAGTGTTCCCTTTAAAAACTGCTTAAAGAACACCTGATCCAATCGTGCACGGTCTGCAGTGCTCCTGAGAGTGTTCCCTTTAAAAACTGCTTAAAGAACACCTGATCCAATCGTGCACGGTCTGCAGTGCTCCTGAGAGTGTTCCCTTTAAAAACTGCTTAAAGAACACCTGATCCAATCGTGCACGGTCTGCAGTGCTCCTGAGAGTGTTCCCTTTAAAAACTGCTTAAAGAACACCTGATCCAATCGTGCACGGTCTGCAGTGCTCCTGAGAGTGTTCCCTTTAAAAACTGCTTAAAGAACACCTGATCCAATCGTGCACGGTCTGCAGTGCTCCTGAGAGTGTTCCCTTTAAAAACTGCTTAAAGAACACCTGATCCAATCGTGCACGGTCTGCAGTGCTCCTGAGAGTGTTCCCTTTAAAAACTGCTTAAAGAACACCTGATCCAATCGTGCACGGTCTGCAGTGCTCCTGAGAGTGTTCCCTTTAAAAACTGCTTAAAGAACACCTGATCCAACTGTGCATCCAATTGTGCATGGTCTGCAGTGCTCCTGAGAGTGTTCCCTTTAAAAACTGCTTAAAGAACACCTGATCCAATCGTGCACGGTCTGCAGTGCTCCTGAGAGTGTTCCCTTTAAAAACTGCTTAAAGAACACCTGATCCAATCGTGCACGGTCTGCAGTGCTCCTGAGAGTGTTCCCTTTAAAAACTGCTTAAAGAACACCTGATCCAATCGCTGCACGGTCTGCAGTGCTCCTGAGAGTGTTCCCTTTAAAAACTGCTTAAAGAACACCTGATCCAATCGTGCACGGTCTGCAGTGCTCCTGAGAGTGTTCCCTTTAAAAACTGCTTAAAGAACACCTGATCCAATCGTGCACGGTCTGCAGTGCTCCTGAGAGTGTTCCCTTTAAAAACTGCTTAAAGAACACCTGATCCAATCGTGCACAGTCTGCAGTGCTCCTGAGAGTGTTCCCTTTAAAAACTGCTTAAAGAACACCTGATCCAATCGTGCACGGTCTGCAGTGCTCCTGAGAGTGTTCCCTTTAAAAACTGCTTAAAGAACACCTGATCCAATCGTGCACGGTCTGCAGTGCTCCTGAGAGTGTTCCCTTTAAAAACTGCTTAAAGAACACCTGATCCAATCGTGCACGGTCTGCAGTGCTCCTGAGAGTGTTCCCTTTAAAAACTGCTTAAAGAACACCTGATCCAATCGTGCACGGTCTGCAGTGCTCCTGAGAGTGTTCCCTTTAAAAACTGCTTAAAGAACACCTGATCCAATCGTGCACGGTCTGCAGTGCTCCTGAGAGTGTTCCCTTTAAAAACTGCTTAAAGAACACCTGATCCAATCGTGCACGGTCTGCAGTGCTCCTGAGAGTGTTCCCTTTAAAAACTGCTTAAAGAACACCTGATCCAATCGTGCACGGTCTGCAGTGCTCCTGAGAGTGTTCCCTTTAAAAACTGCTTAAAGAACACCTGATCCAATCGTGCACGGTCTGCAGTGCTCCTGAGAGTGTTCCCTTTAAAAACTGCTTAAAGAACACCTGATCCAATCGTGCACGGTCTGCAGTGCTCCTGAGAGTGTTCCCTTTAAAAACTGCTTAAAGAACACCTGATCCAATCGTGCACGGTCTGCAGTGCTCCTGAGAGTGTTCCCTTTAAAAACTGCTTAAAGAACACCTGATCCAATCGTGCACGGTCTGCAGTGCTCCTGAGAGTGTTCCCTTTAAAAACTGCTTAAAGAACACCTGATCCAATCGTGCACGGTCTGCAGTGCTCCTGAGAGTGTTCCCTTTAAAAACTGCTTAAAGAACACCTGATCCAATCGTGCACGGTCTGCAGTGCTCCTGAGAGTGTTCCCTTTAAAAACTGCTTAAAGAACACCTGATCCAATCGTGCACGGTCTGCAGTGCTCCTGAGAGTGTTCCCTTTAAAAACTGCTTAAAGAACACCTGATCCAATCGTGCACGGTCTGCAGTGCTCCTGAGAGTGTTCCCTTTAAAAACTGCTTAAAGAACACCTGATCCAATCGTGCACAGTCTGCAGTGCTCCTGAGAGTGTTCCCTTTAAAAACTGCTTAAAGAACACCTGATCCAATCGTGCACAGTCTGCAGTGCTCCTGAGAGTGTTCCCTTTAAAAACTGCTTAAAGAACACCTGATCCAATCGTGCACAGTCTGCAGTGCTCCTGAGAGTGTTCCCTTTAAAAACTGCTTAAAGAACACCTGATCCAATCGTGCACGGTCTGCAGTGCTCCTGAGAGTGTTCCCTTTAAAAACTGCTTAAAGAACACCTGATCCAATCGTGCACGGTCTGCAGTGCTCCTGAGAGTGTTCCCTTTAAAAACTGCTTAAAGAACACCTGATCCAATCGTGCACGGTCTGCAGTGCTCCTGAGAGTGTTCCCTTTAAAAACTGCTTAAAGAACACCTGATCCAATCGTGCACAGTCTGCAGTGCTCCTGAGAGTGTTCCCTTTAAAAACTGCTTAAAGAACACCTGATCCAATCGTGCACGGTCTGCAGTGCTCCTGAGAGTGTTCCCTTTAAAAACTGCTTAAAGAACACCTGATCCAATCGTGCACGGTCTGCAGTGCTCCTGAGAGTGTTCCCTTTAAAAACTGCTTAAAGAACACCTGATCCAATCGTGCACGGTCTGCAGTGCTCCTGAGAGTGTTCCCTTTAAAAACTGCTTAAAGAACACCTGATCCAATCGTGCACGGTCTGCAGTGCTCCTGAGAGTGTTCCCTTTAAAAACTGCTTAAAGAACACCTGATCCAATCGTGCACGGTCTGCAGTGCTCCTGAGAGTGTTCCCTTTAAAAACTGCTTAAAGAACACCTGATCCAATCGTGCACGGTCTGCAGTGCTCCTGAGAGTGTTCCCTTTAAAAACTGCTTAAAGAACACCTGATCCAATCGTGCACGGTCTGCAGTGCTCCTGAGAGTGTTCCCTTTAAAAACTGCTTAAAGAACACCTGATCCAGTGTTCCCTTTAAAAACTGCTTAAAGAACACCTGATCCAATCGTGCACGGTCTGCAGTGCTCCTGAGAGTGTTCCCTTTAAAAACTGCTTAAAGAACACCTGATCCAATCGTGCACGGTCTGCAGTGCTCCTGAGAGTGTTCCCTTTAAAAACTGCTTAAAGAACACCTGATCCAATCGTGCACGGTCTGCAGTGCTCCTGAGAGTGTTCCCTTTAAAAACTGCTTAAAGAACACCTGATCCAATCGTGCACGGTCTGCAGTGCTCCTGAGAGTGTTCCCTTTAAAAACTGCTTAAAGAACACCTGATCCAATCGTGCACGGTCTGCAGTGCTCCTGAGAGTGTTCCCTTTAAAAACTGCTTAAAGAACACCTGATCCAATCGTGCACGGTCTGCAGTGCTCCTGAGAGTGTTCCCTTTAAAAACTGCTTAAAGAACACCTGATCCAATCGTGCACGGTCTGCAGTGCTCCTGAGAGTGTTCCCTTTAAAAACTGCTTAAAGAACACCTGATCCAATCGTGCACGGTCTGCAGTGCTCCTGAGAGTGTTCCCTTTAAAAACTGCTTAAAGAACACCTGATCCAATCGTGCACGGTCTGCAGTGCTCCTGAGAGTGTTCCCTTTAAAAACTGCTTAAAGAACACCTGATCCAATCGTGCACGGTCTGCAGTGCTCCTGAGAGTGTTCCCTTTAAAAACTGCTTAAAGAACACCTGATCCAATCGTGCACGGTCTGCAGTGCTCCTGAGAGTGTTCCCTTTAAAAACTGCTTAAAGAACACCTGATCCAATCGTGCACGGTCTGCAGTGCTCCTGAGAGTGTTCCCTTTAAAAACTGCTTAAAGAACACCTGATCCAATCGTGCACGGTCTGCAGTGCTCCTGAGAGTGTTCCCTTTAAAAACTGCTTAAAGAACACCTGATCCAATCGTGCACGGTCTGCAGTGCTCCTGAGAGTGTTCCCTTTAAAAACTGCTTAAAGAACACCTGATCCAATCGTGCACGGTCTGCAGTGCTCCTGAGAGTGTTCCCTTTAAAAACTGCTTAAAGAACACCTGATCCAATCGTGCACGGTCTGCAGTGCTCCTGAGAGTGTTCCCTTTAAAAACTGCTTAAAGAACACCTGATCCAATCGTGCACGGTCTGCAGTGCTCCTGAGAGTGTTCCCTTTAAAAACTGCTTAAAGAACACCTGATCCAATCGTGCACGGTCTGCAGTGCTCCTGAGAGTGTTCCCTTTAAAAACTGCTTAAAGAACACCTGATCCAATCGTGCACGGTCTGCAGTGCTCCTGAGAGTGTTCCCTTTAAAAACTGCTTAAAGAACACCTGATCCAATCGTGCACGGTCTGCAGTGCTCCTGAGAGTGTTCCCTTTAAAAACTGCTTAAAGAACACCTGATCCAATCGTGCACGGTCTGCAGTGCTCCTGAGAGTGTTCCCTTTAAAAACTGCTTAAAGAACACCTGATCCAATCGTGCACGGTCTGCAGTGCTCCTGAGAGTGTTCCCTTTAAAAACTGCTTAAAGAACACCTGATCCAATCGTGCACGGTCTGCAGTGCTCCTGAGAGTGTTCCCTTTAAAAACTGCTTAAAGAACACCTGATCCAATCGTGCACGGTCTGCAGTGCTCCTGAGAGTGTTCCCTTTAAAAACTGCTTAAAGAACACCTGATCCAATCGTGCACGGTCTGCAGTGCTCCTGAGAGTGTTCCCTTTAAAAACTGCTTAAAGAACACCTGATCCAATCGTGCACGGTCTGCAGTGCTCCTGAGAGTGTTCCCTTTAAAAACTGCTTAAAGAACACCTGATCCAATCGTGCACGGTCTGCAGTGCTCCTGAGAGTGTTCCCTTTAAAAACTGCTTAAAGAACACCTGATCCAATCGTGCACGGTCTGCAGTGCTCCTGAGAGTGTTCCCTTTAAAAACTGCTTAAAGAACACCTGATCCAATCGTGCACGGTCTGCAGTGCTCCTGAGAGTGTTCCCTTTAAAAACTGCTTAAAGAACACCTGATCCAATCGTGCACGGTCTGCAGTGCTCCTGAGAGTGTTCCCTTTAAAAACTGCTTAAAGAACACCTGATCCAATCGTGCACGGTCTGCAGTGCTCCTGAGAGTGTTCCCTTTAAAAACTGCTTAAAGAACACCTGATCCAATCGTGCACGGTCTGCAGTGCTCCTGAGAGTGTTCCCTTTAAAAACTGCTTAAAGAACACCTGATCCAATCGTGCACGGTCTGCAGTGCTCCTGAGAGTGTTCCCTTTAAAAACTGCTTAAAGAACACCTGATCCAATCGTGCACAGTCTGCAGTGCTCCTGAGAGTGTTCCCTTTAAAAACTGCTTAAAGAACACCTGATCCAATCGTGCACGGTCTGCAGTGCTCCTGAGAGTGTTCCCTTTAAAAACTGCTTAAAGAACACCTGATCCAATCGTGCACGGTCTGCAGTGCTCCTGAGAGTGTTCCCTTTAAAAACTGCTTAAAGAACACCTGATCCAATCGTGCACGGTCTGCAGTGCTCCTGAGAGTGTTCCCTTTAAAAACTGCTTAAAGAACACCTGATCCAATCGTGCACGGTCTGCAGTGCTCCTGAGAGTGTTCCCTTTAAAAACTGCTTAAAGAACACCTGATCCAATCGTGCACGGTCTGCAGTGCTCCTGAGAGTGTTCCCTTTAAAAACTGCTTAAAGAACACCTGATCCAATCGTGCACGGTCTGCAGTGCTCCTGAGAGTGTTCCCTTTAAAAACTGCTTAAAGAACACCTGATCCAATCGTGCACGGTCTGCAGTGCTCCTGAGAGTGTTCCCTTTAAAAACTGCTTAAAGAACACCTGATCCAATCGTGCACGGTCTGCAGTGCTCCTGAGAGTGTTCCCTTTAAAAACTGCTTAAAGAACACCTGATCCAATCGTGCACGGTCTGCAGTGCTCCTGAGAGTGTTCCCTTTAAAAACTGCTTAAAGAACACCTGATCCAATCGTGCACGGTCTGCAGTGCTCCTGAGAGTGTTCCCTTTAAAAACTGCTTAAAGAACACCTGATCCAATCGTGCACGGTCTGCAGTGCTCCTGAGAGTGTTCCCTTTAAAAACTGCTTAAAGAACACCTGATCCAATCGTGCACGGTCTGCAGTGCTCCTGAGAGTGTTCCCTTTAAAAACTGCTTAAAGAACACCTGATCCAATCGTGCACGGTCTGCAGTGCTCCTGAGAGTGTTCCCTTTAAAAACTGCTTAAAGAACACCTGATCCAATCGTGCACGGTCTGCAGTGCTCCTGAGAGTGTTCCCTTTAAAAACTGCTTAAAGAACACCTGATCCAATCGTGCACGGTCTGCAGTGCTCCTGAGAGTGTTCCCTTTAAAAACTGCTTAAAGAACACCTGATCCAATCGTGCACGGTCTGCAGTGCTCCTGAGAGTGTTCCCTTTAAAAACTGCTTAAAGAACACCTGATCCAATCGTGCACGGTCTGCAGTGCTCCTGAGAGTGTTCCCTTTAAAAACTGCTTAAAGAACACCTGATCCAATCGTGCACGGTCTGCAGTGCTCCTGAGAGTGTTCCCTTTAAAAACTGCTTAAAGAACACCTGATCCAATCGTGCACGGTCTGCAGTGCTCCTGAGAGTGTTCCCTTTAAAAACTGCTTAAAGAACACCTGATCCAATCGTGCACGGTCTGCAGTGCTCCTGAGAGTGTTCCCTTTAAAAACTGCTTAAAGAACACCTGATCCAATCGTGCACGGTCTGCAGTGCTCCTGAGAGTGTTCCCTTTTAAAACTGCTTAAAGAACACCTGATCCAATCGTGCACAGTCTGCAGTGCTCCTGAGAGTGTTCCCTTTAAAAACTGCTTAAAGAACACCTGATCCAATCGTGCACGGTCTGCTGTGCTCCTGAGTGTGTTCCCTTTAAGGCCTGGTCACATGGGCAACAAGAGGTGGACAATATGATTCTAGGATAACCATCAGTGAATGTTCTTCCAAATCAAGATATGTGAAACTACAGGAGACCAGTAACATTGACAAGTGTCTTCACTTAAATATGTATCCAGATCAATCCAAAACAGAAGGTACTTAAACAATTTTACAAAAGAGAAGCTTTTTTAAAGACTAAATAGTCTAATAAAAGTGTCTGTTTTGGGGTCAAGTACCAGCCCAGCTCAGACCCACAGGGCATCTTGAGGGTGCTCCTATTAAAGTAATTGGACCTGGCAGCTGCACAGGTTAGCACCTATCACTTCTGAATCTCAAGCAATTAAAAGAATCCCAGCCACTGGAACTGAAAGGCAGGATGATGGACGCTAAATGGATAAGCTTTTGGCTGAGGGACTGGCCTTGCCTCAAAGTGAAGCTGGTCTGCAATCAGCCTTGCTACAAAAAAAAAATCCCCCAGAAACAACAAGGAACATGCAGAACAATGCAAAGCAATCAGCACAGCACAGCATCATAACAATAAATATGATCTCACAACACCATTCATGGGGTTTCCATGCAATTTTTTTTTTTTTTAACTCAAGACATTTACACAAGAAAAATGTGTCGTGTATAATGCTTTTTTGGGTTTCCATTCGCTCACTTTATTTCACTCAAGTAAACTAGGCTTTTCACCCGATGTCATGCAGATGTATGGGAAAGGAGGTTGATCTTTAAATTAGCTATGCGTAAAGTATGCGTGCTGTTTTTGAAGATTACCAGTGAAATTTTGTGAAAATGTGGTTTCCATGGAGGGAAGCCACTGGAGCTACTTCATCATTACCACAATGGCGAGAAGAGACAGCTAAAGTGGCAGGAAGGCCAGATAAGTGCCTACCATGTTGTATCACACATGCGTCGCGCTGCGTGGTAAACATGAATCACGAGGTGACCTTTACTGAAGGTGCAATCGACGCAGCCCATCCATCACTGACTGCAACATTGCTTTTGTTGTTTTACCCTCCCACCTTTGGCCTCGACCCCCTTTATGGGAGGTATTTTCTTTTAAGGCGGCAGCTCTGCCTCCCAAAGTTTTACAGTACTTTAGTTTCAATGGAAAGCCATAACAAACAGTGGCACAACCAATCTCGCCGGGAGGCACTGTTAATACAATTGGATGCAACAGCATGTCAAACTGACAACAGTGCATAAAAGAAAGGTGTACTGTGTGCTCAAACTGAAGAGTTATCAGCCCCCTGCCTGTCTAGACATCTGCTCTTGACACCTACAACAGCCTCGTCACTGAGAACACAAGCAAGCCAACAGGCCAGAGAGTGCAAGAACGAGACCGAAGAAAGAAACAACTCGGAACACACGACAACCAGCAGGACTGCGCAACACTGACTCTATCTAAACTGATTTCCAACTGTATGTTTCTGCAAGTGGTAAGAAATGAATTCCCAGGACCCGAGCATGATTAATAGCTGCTAGTGCCCTCTAATGCGCTGGCTGCATTAGACTCCCCCCCATCCACCCCCCGAGACTCACAAGGTGCCTATTCTTTTCTAACCCCAACCCGCGGCCTCCAGCTATTGATTCTAAAATAAGCGATAGTTTTTTTCCCCCGCTTCCAGCTGTACCTTTTGAATCAGCACTACCTCACCTTGCCAAAGGGGATGCTGCTTCAGCAGAGAGAAAGTCAAAAACAGAAGAAAAAAAAGAAAACAGGAGAAAAAGGTGTCTCTCTTGGTGCTGAAGCATTTTTCTGGGCAAAGCGTTTTAACCAACAGACAGCATGTAAAGCGCTGGCTCGAACAGCAAGATTGAGTGCAGTGGCAATGGAAAATGTTAGCATAGGGAACTGGGGTCCAAAGCTTGTTTGCCGTATAAAAGTTAGATATGTATTTTTTTTTTTTTTATTATTATTATTTCTGTTACTTTAACAAACATATGGATACAGAAGAGACAGGTAGGCCACCATAATCATTTACAATTTCAAATACTAACTACAAAGCAAAATACACTTTCTTACAGCTTTACCTCAGAATATTATCTATTCTGTTTATGCGTACTGTATGTACGTTAGTATGTATGCATGTATGTATGTATGTATGTTTGTGTTTACAATAAATATTTATGGATGCATATATACAAATAAACATACTTTACACATTTTCTTTTGAAACAGTTTGTGGTGCAGAGAATTCAATAAACTGAGACCTTTGCAAAGAAAGCAGCTCTTCAGCAAACAAAAATACAAAAAGAATTGTATAAAATGCATCTGCTGTGATGCACAGACATTGTACCTGCTTTCCTCCCCTTCTCCTCACTGGAAGCTTTAGCTCCAAGCTGGTGTGAAAATGACTGCAAGCCAAGGTCGATTGCCTTCTCCTTTTTCTCCAAGCCAGGGAAAAGAGCTTCATTATTTCTGCTTGGATGCAAGGTGAATAAGTGTAAACAGACAAAGACACACACGCACACATACCTTTCTCTGCTGCCACTTCGTATTGTGCAATCATTTATTACATAAACAGCTATCTAAAAAAAAAAAGCTGCATCAGTAATATCTCATTTACGTTAATTTGTAAGAGGAATTACCCTGCCTAGTTTTGCTAATAAAGTTATAAAAACAACAAAAAAAGGATTTTATTTATTGACTTATTTTTCACACAGGCGTGGCTGTTTGTTATTGTCTCCGCTTACGAACGTCCGTCGTGCATTTTTTCTAGCTCTACCCGGGTCAAAGCGTGTCGACCCGCATCATGACCCAGGTACGGTGTTTCACACTACACAGGATTGTGACCTACACAGCCCGAACACGGGTAGGAGTGCCAGTGTGAAAGGGGCTATAGTCAGTGCATGTTCAAAGCACATGTGGTTCAATCTGTCTTGTAATTCCATTAGCTTACACTAGGGGGGCTGTTCGAAGCTGGGTGCAGGTTTAAGGTCTGAGTAAGACTCGTGGTTTATTATATTATTTTTACCATTCTTTTGCTAGACTTTATTTATGTTTGCTGTGCTTTTACTGTAGTAAAAGTAAACTTTTCAAAAAAGACACAGCAAGGTTAAGGTCAGCTGAATCCCAAGGTGACATAATCAGGTATCCGCGGGGGAGCGGCAAATTGTGCTTTTTTTTTTTTGTGTGAAATTAGCATATTATTCATATTGCCTACCCCGAATACTTGTGCACATATCAGTTTGGATTATAGTGGTTTCAGGTAACAGAACTGAACAGCAGCACGTACGAAGGCCTGAGGGGTTAGTGCCGAGTCTGGAAGCCCCCAGTTACAGGGGTCAGATGACCTCTGTGTGTGTCTCAGACCATACCAGCAGCCATGCTGGGAAAAAAAAAGACCAATTGTACTGTTAATGAAACCTAGATGGCACTAGTTATAGCAGACAACACAGGCCAGGGAAAATTAGATCAGAACATTTTTATAAGGTAAAGAAAACTTATTTTTGATCACTTAAAGTGGTAAGTTTTTCTTTTAAAAAAGCTGTGAATCTAAAAGAGGTTACAGTAACCACTGATAAAGCAGTTTTCAGTCTATCATTAATATTATGCTTTATTTGATTTTTTCTTAGTGTGTGCACAGAACGAAAAGGGACAGCTACATCCTTCCTGCTCCGATAACTGCCTACAGTATGTGTACAGAGAAGAAATCATGTTAAAACAGTACCGCTCATCTCATTCATAATCTGCACACATTACCATTTAAAAAAGAAATAACACATTTCCATTTTTACAGCTGATGTTCAAGCACCGGGTTTTAAATGTAATATAAATCATATCAGCCTTCCTGCAATGTCTTAAAGACAGACACTTCAGAGAATGAGTCCGCTTTACCAATCTTATAACCAGCTAGGGTTCTTTGGGGTACAGCAGCAAAACGAACCCTTTATCCATCAGTGCCGTGCTGAGCCGATGGCAGGTGGTTCTGTGTTTTGACTTTCCCTGTATGGTCTATATGGGCTATTCCAGAGTGGAACATGAAGAAGCACTGTGAGCACACAACAAACCCAGAACAATACTCAGAACTTGATCACCATTCAGCTACTACACATAGATTTCTTTAGATTATTTTTGCAAATGGTTCATCTCATTTTCTACTGTTCTTTGGTAATATGGATCAACAATCCTGTAATGATCTCATAATGAATTCCATAAAAGCTATAGTGCCTGCACCTGTGTGTAAAGCAGCCTGTCTTCTCTTAGTTACTGCAAATCATTCTTTTTATAATACAGGAAAGCGGTTGAAAACACCAAACAGTAAGAGCCGTGTATATTATTCTAAACTCTGGATTTCACTCTATTATTAAATCGCTCTTGTCAATCAGATTGGGGAACGCGGCGACACCGAGCAGCTGCTCCTGTGTTGTAGAATCTGTGCTGTCTGCTCATTTCAATGAAGCACAGTGTGTTCAGCCAAGGTTCACTCTATACAATTGTGCCGTTCCATTGTTAGTCTAGTCTTCAAGTTTCAGGCAACAGTACTTCTGTGCAAAATCAACACAGTTATATTGTGTTTCCAAGAATGTTCACATGGTGTACCAAATTCACAAATAAACAGAATCTAGGACCCAATCTGGCAACTAGCGTTAACCGAATGTCATAAAACACACTGGGCTAGACAGGGCCGGATTGAAGGATGAGGGGGCTCTACGCTAATCCATATTTTGGGGGCCCTATGCACACTATCTTGTGAAATGATGCTGTAATTAACAGCCTGTAGGTAAAGTGTATCTGAAAGGACAGCATACAGTTCTACGTCAGATGCATGTTAACCATTCTGCAAAACAAATACAATGTGTATTCCATACTGATTTTGGGCATCAGTCGACTCATCAGTGACCACTGACAAGCAACCAGACTGTTTGACCAATTCCATAATCTCCTGCTTGTGATACTTGGCACCTTTAGATAAGTATTCACGTCTCAGCTGGGCTGACGAAGAAATCGCTCCACCATTTGCTATACTCAGTCTGAAAAAATTAAGTAACTTTTGGTTGTCCAATTTGATAAGGGATATTTGCGCAAACAAATGACTGTCAGGTAAAAATGTAATGGGTTTCATGCTTCACGGTGTTCAGTGGATGTTTGGAACATGGAAGTCATTGTTTTTTGCTTCTTTGCAGGTAAAGCAATTGCAGTACTACTCTGGATTTCTGCCTTTCTCTTTCGGTGAATGCTTGAATCTAAATGCGTGTCAACAGCTAATGTTTGGTAGCGATCTACGGTAACATTGCAGGATGTACAGAAGAGCTTACCTCCATTGCTGTGTCAAACTCTTGCTGTATAACATTTTACACGATCTGCTGCAGACACATTTTTAACAACATCCATTTTCTTGTTTACAGTGTGTAGTATTTTAATTTCCCGCCTAGATTGCATATACTCTAGTCACATGACATAATCACTGCACAGCATTATGTGCATGGCGAATGTTACACGCAGGCAAACAGAGCCGTACATTTTAGTTAATGTGATTTTTTTTTTTTGGGTATAAAATACAAATAATTATGAAATAAAGTATTTCTATTTCTTAAGAATATTGAAATAATCTTGGTATTGGACTAATTTCACAATTTCTGCGCAGTATATAAAGGGAGAGAAACAAATGCTATGGACCTAAACCCTTCTTGCCGGCTAGAGAAGGGTAGCCCCCCCGCATTCTACACGTTTACCTTTACCTGCATGTTTTTTCTAAAATTCAAACCCCCGAATTAAAAAGGAAAGTTTCTAAAATGTAAAGAGCCATAATGTGCACATTTGAGAAGCAACAGGTTTTCAAATTGGCTCTAAAACTGAAATAAATGAATGTGTAAATTGAGCATAATTCATATATTTTATCCTGCAGACTGACACCTCTGACATAGGACTAGGGTTGGATCTCCTCCAGGAGGAAGAGGGCGTGGAGCATTTGGTATTGTACATTATCAGGAAGCTGCTTGCGTGAGAGACTCAGACCAGGTATGCTGTAATCGAGAAGGACGCCTAGCTGTCATAAAATAAAAATTAAACAAAAGCAAGTTTCCGTGTGCCTCTCTTCCCGTGTATGTGGACCTGGCCACCCACATGCAGTTTTTGTAAAATGGCCCAAAATCTTCAACCTCGCGTAGGCCCCAATTCTGCAGGAGGCCTGTACTATAGCGGAATTTGCATATAGGGTTTTTTTTTTTTAGTCCTCACCAATGGGTTTTTTACCCCCGGTCTTCTCCCCAGTTTGGAATGCCCAACTGTTATTTGTATCCAGGTTCACTGCTGCAACCCCCTGGCGACTCTGGAAACGGAGGCTGCAACACGCGTCCTCCGAAACGTGCTCCTGCCAATGCATCATTTTTCACACTGCAGATCCACAGCAAGGCCATCAGACCTATAGCGCCAGGGACAACACAGATCCGAGCTCCACTGCAGAACCACAGGCGCCCTATCAGCCAAAGGGGTCGATGGTGCGCGGTAAACTGTGAATTCACACCCTATGCAGGTGTCGCTCGGCCAATTGTGCGCCGCCTCCAGGGAACCCCTGATCACAGTCGGCAGTGACATAGCCTGGATTCAAACCTGCGCTCTCCAGGCTGTAGGGCGCATCCTGCACTCCAGTCAGAGTGCCTTCTCTGGATATGCCACTCAGGAGCCCAGGTTAATCCGGCACTGCGAGCTAGACTCTCAAAGCTGTTTACTCCAAGCCATTGTTTGTGCAATTTTTACCTAAAAGCAAATAATATATATATATATATATATATATATATATATATATATATATATATATATATATATATATATATATATACTAGGACAATAACAATTCTAAAATGAAAAAGAAATAAAGCAAGACTACTCACAAGTTCTTAAATGAAATGGCTTATTTGTTTATCGCTTTATTGGGTGCATTTTAACTTCCTGAAATGAAGAAATTGCACTAACAACGATTTGGAGTAAATAGCTTTGAGAATGCAGCCCTTCCTTTCTGCTTCCCATTGTGAGCTGCAAATAACAAAAACCGGAAGAACCGCATTTGGCCTAAACCAGATTTGAAACTAGGGAAAACCATTAAACTAGCCATCACTAGCAAGCATATCCTTTATTGCATTTGTGAAATTGCAACCTAAGTAGACAGAACACTGGGGTATTGTTAACCTGGTGCTTGCAATGTCACACTTTATGTTATTATTTTATTAATGGTGGTGCAGAAACAAACAAATACGATGAAATAGACCACATCCACTATTATGTAATGGAAAGTTCACAATTTAGATATATATTTTCCATAAATATATACTGCTCTTCTCTACGAGAATGCATTATTATTATTATTATTATTATTATTATTATTATTATTATTATTATTATTATTATTATTATTAAAGCAGCTGTTTCACAAACTGAGTTCTAATAGAAACTCTCTTCTCTCATTGTATTTTAGCCTCCAGAAACGTTACCCACTCATCTACGGGAATGGAAAGGTCTGAGTATCCCACCCTGGGGTTCAGTGCGATTTGTTCCCAGATGAAGCTTACAATAAGCCAGTTTAAAAATGTATTGATCTCACTCATGCTAGATCCTCGAAGCTGATAAAAATAAAGCAGGGCTCCTGCTGGAGGGAAGTGGTCTTGGCTAGCGGTTCTACGTGGGGGCGGCCGAGAGCCGCGATGGGGATCAATGGTTTCATAACTCTGCAGACGGGGAGCGCTTGCCCTGATTCACTGGGATTCAGCAGCACACAGTCAGCCACCATTAATATGAAAGGGATGTATGTAGAGAAGGTAATATTGGAGGATGCGCATTTAAAAATAATAATCAATGAGGACATTTGAGAGCTATATGAGTGCTAGAATGTTCAAGTCTCTCCCCGTGTAAAATTAGCAACAAACGTTACTGAATTTCTAGTGAAACAGTATTATTATTATTATTAGTAGTATTAGTAGTATTAAATGAAACACATCAGGGCTTATTCTCAAAGCCTTTTTATAACTCATGAAACAGATGGGTGAAAACAAGTTCATCAAAAGCATCAAAACACAAGGATGAAAAGCAAAAGTCTAAAAATGTACAAAACAACACCCACAGAGACCAATTAAAGGCGCAGGGAATATAAGAGGAATATATTCCTATCAGGTGCCTGCATTCTTCTGTAAGCACATTTGCATCAAACAAACTCACAAGAAGAAACATCCCTCTCTTAAAACGAGAAGCTGTCTGACGAGCAGGGCTGCAAACCCTTCCAATGAACTGTAATTACGGACGTACCCAATCCAATCCCTTGTAGAGACAGTGCCAACATTTACATCCAATTAGGCTGCTTTTCTGCAACCTCCAGCTGGAAATGTGTGTTACTTATTTATTTACTTGTTTCTTTCGCATTAGAACAAACAAATAGCAAACACACATAATGCCTCATTTTTACTGAGAGCCTGGAACAGGTGGTGTTAGGTTGCAAATGACTCAAATACTACAGATACAACACAGAGACAATCTGTTCCAGGACAAATAAACCAAAAAGTAACAACACACAGCAACACGCTGTGAGGGTGGAGAACAAGACAGCTTCATTTTATTTAAGAGGGGTCTCACTGTGTCTAAATCCAGCACTGTCAAGTGTTTAACGGATGACCACACATTGAACAGGAGCAACACAAACTGGACAAGAAGCCTGACCCCTGAAAATACACAAGGAACTGAGAGGCTGTTCAAGAAGCTACTTCTTAAAACACATTTGAGAGCGACTCACGTATCATGAGGAAACTGACAATTTGGATAAGCATATCCAACCTGTCAGTACATTTTAAAGTCTGTTTCGTGCACCTCATTGCAAAAATAAGAAAGTTAAGCATAATTTTTATTTTAAAGGGTTAAGGAAGGGAGTAATGACTGTGAATTTGAATTTATGAGAAATACTACATATATATGCACATGGCCCAAAAAACTTTTGAGGAGCTATGCTTTAAATAAACACATACCCTGTGCAAACAAACAGATAACAGGAAGCGTAGATGAACAGAGCCTCTGTTACACCTTGCCAGAGAGCAGCATACATTTGCACTGTCTCATCGAAAGCCAGATGTCGGTGCGACACAAAACACAAACCCTCCACTCGCTGAAAAGAAATCCTTCAGCCTTTCACTTTGCTCGTGGAATTCCTTCAAAAGAAAGTATGACAGACAGGAGGATTAGAGGACGGTTTATTGCTTTTCCAAGCTGCTGTTTAAAGATGCTGTCAGTTTCCTTGTACTGGGAAAGGGGGGGGGGGGGGGGGGGGGGCTCTCTTTAAGAACAGTCCTGCAGCACTTGAAGCAGGAAAGAAATTCCTGCCGAGCTAAGAATGAGTAACTTAAAAAAAAGACAGGGCATGGCAAAGAGATTTCCCATGTAGTCAATGCCTGCTATTCTTCTCATGAAGTAGAATACACACCAAGAACAATACTCAGCTTCATCCCAACTTAGTAAAAAATGTGCTTGTACTATATTATGTGTCTACTGCAAAATATTAGCTTAGCTAACCCTCACCCTGGCAGTTAAATGGTACTTTCTGAGCATACACTGCGAAGTAAATCAGAGCGATGCTTATGGACTGGGTTTGTTAAACACTTCTTTAGCACAATACCTCCTGCTGAGCATTTGGATTAGGGTTAAACTGGGTGACTCCATTGCAGTGCAGACAGACAGTATATTGGGACTGAAGCCAAGCTTTCCATTAACCCATAAACAGCAAGCAATAGTTATGCTCTTCACTAAGGCAACACCTTCAAGACACTGTAAGGAATTCATCTAAATTAACACATTATAAAAATCTACTCGTGTGCAAGACAGTATCAGTTTGGACCCCTCTGGGAGAGCTAGCTGAACCATACACAGGGCTCGGAACAATTTGACATATGGATTTCAATCACATTGATTTGGTTTTATTTTTTATTTATTTTTTAGTTTTTGATTATTTAACGAGATTAATCCTTGAAGAACTGTTAATCAGTACACACAGTAAGAAGAGAGAAATCCGATTTCTGGGTGTGATTAGTGAGATGGTGCAACTACACTCATTTTACTTAGTAAGTGAGTTAGCCGACCACTTTAAACTAATCAACAGTGTCACAGGACTCCAAGCTCTTTTTTTTTTTGTGAGTGTGTTTTTTTAAATAGATTTTAACTATTGCAGCCCACAAGGAAACAATAAGTTTCTTTCTCTCTCTCTCTCTCTCTCTCTCTCTCTCTCTCTCTCTCTCTCTCTCTCTCTCTCTAGAGGACTGGACCGTTTACTTCCCAAACTCAAAACAAATGGTTAGCAACCTATTTAGCTCTGTGACAACAGAGACACACACACACACACAAACATCTTCACTCTGAAACCGGAGATTACTACAAAGCAAAATGAAGTTACCTCTATAACCTGCAGAGACTTTCCCCCTTGAGGGGGGAAACATTTTAGAGGCTGAAATGACTTTTTAACTGTACACATTGGAGTTTACATGGAGTTTACTGAAGCCTTTAGGTCAAAGATCTAGGGTTTTGATTTAAGGTTTTAAATAATCTTTAAATAACTTTAAATAAATAACTCCTCAAAGAATCATCCTTCAAACCCTTCAAAGAATCATACCGTTGTGATTCTATAGACTCTTAAAGAACACCAGTGACTAGATCTTATTTCACGTACACTTACCTCCATGGTGTGTTTACAGTACGCCACAATAAGGGTACACTGTGAATCCCATCTGTGTTGTTTACTGAGTATTCCTAATGATGCCTCAAAACAATATGAGGGCAATACCAGAATGAACCGCTCAATTAAAACAAGTGCCTAAAAATAAAGACGGGCTGAAAGACAGGATCCCTACCTGCAGTGTTTCACAGAGCTCCCTCCTGGTAAAAGGTTTCAAAAGCAATGCAAGGCCAAGCACAGACAGGGAGCCGTAGAAAAGCACATTCACTGGAAGCCCAGCTCCTACCATTAGAGTAGGGTGTGAAAAGTGAATCCATTAAACTGGAGAAACAAACTCAAGTGTAGTTGTAAGTGAATAAGTTTGAGATATTGAGCTGCAGGTTTTGATGCAGTTCAGGTAATATAGAAATGCAGTCACAGTCTATGTGTTCTGATATTAAATTGCAGCTCCAAAGCGTACACACTTCACTTGGCTCTATTGTGCAGCCCTGTAGGAAGTGCGTTCACAACAAAGAACTGAATGGAATCCAAAGTGAGCCAGTCTGGTCTTCACCCTCACAGTGCACAGACAGTCCAACAATACTATATACAGCAACAACAAAAAGGGCTTATTCTACAAGCTCACTGGTGTTGCAATAGTTCCCAATAATGTCCTCTGCAAAGAACCCATTTGAAACAGAACCACAAAAGAAACACCTGCCAAGGGTCTCTGCAACCAACATTATAGCTGAAACCCATTCTCTAATTAATCTTTACTCAGTCTGGGAATTTTGCATCGCACAGACTGTCACTTGGGGGCCAAATATAATGAGTTAACCCTAACCCAGCCCTCAATAACAGCACGTGCAGTAGAGAGCTGCTGAGTGACCTGTATGTGCTGTACTTGGGGATGAAGGCTGTAGCTCCTTGGTATGCCTGTAGATTCACAATGCCTGCCACTGCTTGCATACTGTCTGTCTTCTGGGCCAGGACAACACTCCATATGAGAGACTGATCGACTGGTTTACAAGAAGTAATGTCCTCTGTCTTTTTTCTTACTTTCTTCAAATGTAACTTTCTCGTTCAGCTCTCTCGTGGCTGTCAGAGGAAAGATTAATATTATGCTCACAGTTGTGTTTAAAGAGCGGGCCAGAGTGATCCTTCTCCCTTAGCAAGTATATGACAATAAAGAACTTCTCTTCATTACAACTTAGGACAGGACTCAGGCAGCCCTGTTGGTCTGGTGTTGCTCCTGCTTTATTTCCTGGACAAACCAATCTGTTAAAGTTCAATATTTCTTCTGAAACAATCACCCAGGGCAGGACCAGCAGAGCTTTTGTAATGTGCTGTGCGCTCCTATTACTGTTTCTAACAAGGGAAACGCTGTGGAAATTAAACAGCAATCATTTATGCCTGGATATCAGCTATTTAAAGTCTGGTCAGTTGATTTTACCTGTGCAACTGCTATGTGTGTCCTGTAATCGCACCGTGGCGCACACAACTAGACGAAATACTGTAGAAAGTGTAAATAAGGGTGGTGTGTGTGTATTCAATGGCTTCGCATTTTAATTCCTGCCATAACCGTACTATATGATTCTGAAATTGCCATAAAAAAAAAAAAGTACTTACCGCTTACAAAAAAAACCAGCACGTCTAAGGGAGACAACTTCATTTCTACTCTGGTAACATATGACTCTAAAGGAAGTGTTGCGCTCAGACTGTTAAGAAAATTAGCATCTCAAATATTCCGCTTTGCCTGCCTGAGCTCAAAGCGTGTCTAATGATGTAAGCAGCGGATCCTCTCTCCCTCTTCTTAATGTGTTTAATCTAAAAGCAATAGACTCAACATCGTGTCGCCCTCTGGCAGCCTCGGGTAACTTCTCCGCAGTTCAGTTCTCCTGGCCCATGTACGCAACCCCCTTCGGCCGTTTGCAGTTGGGCATGGAGGTGCTCCGGCTCCGGTGATTGACTTGCCTTGTAAATGATTCATTGCCACGGACAATGACAAGACCTCAAAGAGCAGGCTCATTTGTGTGTGTGCGTGTGTGTAAGGGTGTGTGTGTGTGTATCAGTGTGTGTGTGTGTGTGTGTGTGTGTGTGTGTGTGTACATAATGGAGTGTATATAATGGAGATGTAATCATGGGGTTGCGGTTTCAGTATAACAATAACAATAATTCACTGTTTACGTTTAAAATATCTCCAAGGGGCTGTTGATTTTAAGCTCAGAGAAAAAGTGATTGGAAAGTTTATATAACAAAATACTAATGCTAATTTTAAATACCTCCTCTTAAGAATTAATCTGTTTCAATCAGGGTTAGCATGATTATTTCAAAGAAGAATAAATCAAAACAACAACAACAACAACAATAATAATATAATAATAATAATAATAATAATAATAATAATAATAATAATAATAATAATAATAATAATAATAATAATAATAATAATAATAAACACGCTGGACACGCTAACCCAGTGAGCCTCGCTCTTACTCTCGCAGTCTCGAGTCTCCAGCTGTTCTGTCGCTGTGTAAAACAGTTACATTGCTTGCTTTCAGCTTTATCAGATTCGTTTTTTTAAGAGTTAGCAAACCTGTTTGCCCATAAGATAATTTAGCAAACCAAGCTTACTATAATCATACACTCGGTATGATGTTTTATAGTGCCCATATATTGAACATATAACGGTACAGACTAAATGTACAGATAGCAAATAGCCCAATCTTTATAGGCGCCGAGAAGTATTTACAGTGGAATTCGTTTTAGTTTGATAATTATTTAATAATCCACTACAAAAAAGCATTCTGCGATTCTACACTGTATCACTGCATGCACTTGTTCTAGCTGGTTTGCACAGACAGTGTTGTTGTTTTTCTCATCCCGTGCCTTTTTTAAAATGGCAAGTTTTCTACATTTGGTTAATAATTAGTTAACATGTCACAGTAATAGTCACTGTGAGACTCGACTTTAATAATTGATGCTCTGGGAAAAATACACATTTTAGTGAGACAGTAACAAGGTCAAAACAAATGGTGGTCCCTTCCTGTAGATTGACCCATAAAATATTAATATGCAGGGAAGAGTGTGGTTACCGGGATTATGGTTTTATTAGCTTATATTTGTATCTCAAGGAATACTACTGCTACTACTACCTCTACCACTACTACGACTACTACTACTACTACTACTACTAATAATAATAATAATAATAATAATAATAATAATAATAATAATAATAATAATAATAATAATAATAATAATAATAATAATAATAATAATAACAATAATAATAATAATAATAAGACGATTTTTAAAAAATCACTATAGCATAATTTTGCAGATGATTGGCACATTGTTATAATGTGCGAGAGACACGGTCCCACAGTTGAACGTATTTAAATTCGATGTATTGCCCATCCAAATACCTTTTCATTCACTCTTTTTTATGACGTATACAACTGAAATCACATGGTAGTTTAACTTTGATTTAGTCACGGGTGCTGCATTTGATTGCATCAGGGTTAAGTGACACGCTAAAAAGTGATGACGTTTCGTTTTCCTAATAATATTAATAAATAATCCCTAGGCGAACTGATGCCAAGAGCCATGCGACGGCCTGCTCTGTGCTTAACTGTCCGAACACTATGAAATAACATTAGGGTTATCATTACTAAATCTTCGGTATAGTCCGTTAAAAAGATATTATACTGTGGCACATACTGTACATTCTTGACATATACAATAAAATATCTATTTGAAACCTAAAATTGATATTTGGATAATGTAATTACGTTAGGATTTCAAAATAACGTTCGTTATTATTATTATTATTATTATTATTATTATTATTATTATTATTATTATTATTATTATTATTTTTTATTATTATTATTATTAGAAAATGTATTTGTTGGTTATTAAGTATGCAGTTTTATAGTTTCCCCTTATCACCCATCAAACCCGCTAATGCAAACCCTGAATACTGCGCATAAGCTTACACCTAAGTTTGGGTTTTAGGATTTCTTGTACAGTACTCGCTAACTCACAGAAAGGTGCTCACCAAAACAGGGCACGTGTTTACCTTATCAGCTCTATATTACAAGTGTTTACCTTATCAGCTCTATATTGCTGTGCAGGTGAACTGAAGCGTATAGTCTTCAATCTATTGCACTTGGAACACGTGTGTTGAACACTGTTCTGAGTTCATACAGACAACACAACATTATGCTAAAATTAACAAACCACCACTCAATAATGGGCTTTTCTTACACAATACTGTATTTAGCCACACAGACATGTGTTAAAAAGACATATTATTGTCTTGTGGTTTGTTAATTCCAACACAAAATTGTGTTGTCCTTCCTCAGAACTGACTTTAGCACATGTGTTCTTAGAGTGCGCGCTGCAGACGCAGACACAGTATTTGGTATGTGAAATGCATTAACCGGCTATAAATGATTTTCGTCGCCGACTTTAAACGGCAACCGTCTAATTAATTGCAATTATAAAGTTGCTGGTACTTGTTGCATTGGCTAATCAATCAACACAGAATCATCAGCGTGGTTGTCAATAGCTAATACTGTAATTAGTGTGTGTTTTATTATCACTGAAATACAGTATACACCGTTTATAATGTGCGTGTGTGTGTGTATGTGTACCCGTATCGCCGTCCTGGTTCTGGCTATCATCCATTGGCGAGACTGGAGGTTAAGTCTAGCCGGCTGCGGACTGCAATCAAGTATACAACGCTGCGGTTCCCACTGAGACAACTCGAATCATTCCTCTCCACTGAAACATACATGCCAGCCTCAACTGTTTTTCATTGCCAGTCAACATGCCTAATCGACAGAATAATACAAACACAATAACACAATAACACCGACGGGCTGCTTCCAATTTACATTGGGCATTGCTCCCCCGCTGCTGCGTGGCTCCTCCGGTCGCGGTTTGGAAAGAGAGCATTCTTCCGAGCAATCACGGCTTTCGCGTAATTTATAAAGCATGTGTTCGATTGTTTCTATGCCCCTGCATTCTCAATAGGTAGATCTGAAGCGGGCACATCGTATTGCAATCCAGCG
>NC_054544.1:2308066-2420566 GCF_017654505.1 Polyodon spathula | reverse complement strand
AAGCTCTGACTTATCACTTATCAAAAGCGGGTGGAATGCTGGGTGTATACGATTTATGATTGCCATTTAATAATAGTGTAGCGTGCGCGGGGGAAGGCAGCAGCAGGGCTGGTAGATGACGTCATCACACACAGAGACTTAAGCCCGATATACTCTCCTTGCGTACGGGCCAGCACTTTGTACAGCGGCATCGGCGCTATGCTTTAGTAGGAGAGGAACAGAGGCGTTCCGAGAAACCACATGACTCCTTGCTGATTGTGTTACTCCTCACTGACAGCCTTGTTGCTTTTCTTTAAAATCCTGCAGCGCTGCTTATGTGTTCAAAGATAATATAAAACATGCAAAAGTGCTTCCTTTGCCTTTAGGTCGAGTCAAAGGAGAACAAATACAAACTTGTTCGTGGGTACCGGTGGAAAAAAAAAAAAAAAAAAAAAAAGCAACAAGAACCTTTCGCTTTTATTTATTTGTATTTATTAATTTATTTATTTAACCCCGAGACTTGCCCATTGAGACCGGGTGACTTTATGGGTGACTATTACTTTATATAAATTATCATGTTATACGCGAATGTAAGAATTGGCTTTCTGTGGTGATCCACTTTTTTTCTTTCAAATGTCATACATCTGTACTCGTTTGTGTGATTTATTTTAAATTGCAAATATATATATATATATATATATATATATATATATATATATATATATATATATATATATATATTATATATATATAGGACGGGCCCACTGTTACAGTTTTGTTACAGGGTTAGTTTATCTGTAATGTAATCACAGTTTTACGTATAGGCTACTCCAGTTCTCGGGGTTCTGAGCCGCTTTGGTTTTCAGATAACTTCCCAAATTCTGGGACGATTTGTTTTTTTAGATAACGTTTCAAATTCTGCCCCGCTTTACTTTTCTGAATTCAGCCCAGTGTTTGGGGTATTCTGCTCAGCTGACAGCCGATTCTAACCCATGCATGCCCAGTTTACCATAACAAAGTACACAAGAACTGGATCGTGAATTCATTTAAGAGTAACCCTTACTACATGAATCAAAGTTAATGTATTTTCTGACTCTCCCCAGAAAACTTTATTTATTTATTTATTTTAATGAAGAAAAACATACAATTTAAATGTTTTTAAACATATTTCTTTATTCCAATGAAGAAACTACATTGCATTGGAATAGATGCATGTACATTCATTAAATCAGTCGTTTTCCTCTATTAAAAGCTAATATTAAAACACATTTTTGAGAAAGAACATGGTATTCCAAAAAAAGGACATCTCATTTGCTTATGTGATGTCCATCAATATATAGTCATGCGTAGGGGTTTAAGAGTCTAGTGCCATTCAACAAATAAACTGTAGTCTATAGATACTGCTTAAACAGTTGGACTATGTAAATATAACAGAAAAAAATGAATACATTGTACAGTAGTAATGCTTGCATCTAGTGAGAGATTACAGACACTTGTACAAAGTACAAGCAACGTTTTTAAAATGTGCCTCTCAACCATTTACTGTACAGTCCTTCCCACCTGGAAACACTTACACTGGCCATAAAAGGGTTAACTGCTGGAGTGATAGAATGAGGTTTGATCATTTAGTTAATTGTATCAATCTGTGTGAAGGTACATGATGCCTAGATTGATACTTTGCTGTAGTTGTAGTTGATACTTCTAACAGTCCATAGGCAGCCCTGATATCGATAGAATGCACCTGGTGATGAGGGGGGTCACTCTCCAGTCCTCGAGGGCCGCAGGGTCTTCTGCTTTTCATTCCAACTTAAGCTCTCAATTAACATCATTGATCTCATTATTTGTTCAGTTTGACATATTTAATATTTTTAAGGTCTTTTACAGCTGATGGTTTTAAAAATGCACTTGATTCAAGGTACACTACCTATGAAACATTTCGAGACCTGAAGAGAAGTGTTAAATGTGTCCAGTTAATCAAATAATTAGACCAATTAAGTAACTGAGAGCTCGGCTGGAACGAAAGCCAGAAGACACTGCGACCCTCCAGGAGCAGAGTTTGACAGGGGTCAGGGGTCAGGGGTCAGGGGTCTCCAATCCTGGTCCTGGATTTTTTCACACAAATGGAGGGTTCTGAATCTCCAGGAGCAATTAAAGAGCTGCTTATGCTGCCAGCATAGCACACTGCAAGACCCTGGGTGGTTTAGAACCCCCTTGCCATACCAGACAGACTGCCCTTTCTCACCCTTTTGAGGGTGATGGACCCAGGGTCTTCAAACACTTTGAACTCCCCAAATTACTGTACCCCTAGTTTAAAAAGATAATACTTTGGATTTATATAGCACCTCTCATCCCATAGGATCCCAGAGTTCTTTACACCCCGCAGCTACTCTGTGCCAGCACACTGACACAGCAGTTAAAGTGGGAGGAGTGAGGAATTGCTAGTCAATTGAACTACAGTGGGAAATTTACGCAGGCCACATTGTATTTATATTTGCATAGTCCAACTGTTTAAACGTTATCTGTAGCCTACAGTTTAATCTATCATGAACAGATAAGGAATACTTTACCAATACAATACAATAGTATTCATGTTAAGTTGTTGAAGGGCACTGGTCTCTTGAATCACATAAGTGAAAGAGCTGATATAGGCCGTCATTGTATTTTTGTTTTTGCATGTGATTGGTAGAGTTCAATATATTTTATATACCTTTCTATTCATGCTGAGGTCTTATAAACCCCAAAGCATGACTATATATTATTGAACATTACAAAAACAAATGAGATGTCCTTTTTTTGGAATACCATGTTCCAAACTCGACTGTCAGCTGAACGGAATATCCCCAAAACTGGGCTGAATTCGGAAAAGCAAAGAGGCCCAGAATTTGGGACGTTATCTGAAAACCAGAGCGGCCCAGAATTTGAGACAAATGAAAACACAAATGACATTACAAAAGCAAAGCGGCCATAATATATATATATATATATATATATATATATATATATATATATATATATATATATATATATATATATATATATTATGTGTGTGTGTGATTATGTTACAGATAAATGAATGCATCCTGTAACAAAACTGTAATAGCGGGAGGGCATATATTTGCAATTTAAAATAAAACACGCAAACGATTACAGATATATGCTATTTGAAAGAAAAAAGTGGATCTCGAAAGCATTTCTATCTCCGATCACAATGATAAAAATGCCTCCAAGCTTTGTCCCTCGTGTTGACGTCATATTCCTCTGACAGATAAGGACCAATCAAAACGCTTTGCTGCCAGACGTCTTCGATAATGCTGTGCTGGTCGATGTTCCTGTTGTGATTCTATAGAAAAGAATTGGTGATATTAATAGTTTTTGTATTTTGTATTGCTGTTACCGTATTAATGTAGTTTTGCCTTTCTATGGAAAGATATAGCACATGGTAAAATATATTATTCAAATAAATAGCATTCATGTTTTAGATAGATTTTTTTTTTTTTACAACAAGCTTTAATTGCACATAGGAGGCCTTGAGATATCTTACTTTTAAAGAGTTTTGATCTGCACAATATGTAAACGAAAAATACAAAAAACAAAACAAAAAAGTTGATGAAAGTATAAGAGCTTTTAAAAAAAAAAACATATATGTGTGTGTTTCTATTTTGTTTTCGATAGTATTGGTTATATGGTTTAGTATAGTGTGTGGAGAGGCTTTTACATTTAATTAAGCTCATCCTACAAATAACAGTTATACAGTACCCTCTAGTGGTGATAAGAATGTAATATATTGCTTCCAATTCAATGACAAAGCGCATTAGAAAAACAGGGCAAACCAGGGCACACCGTCGTAAATTCATAGTACTCTATACTGTGACAGGGTAGCCTCCTGAGTCCCAACACAGATGGTAACGGCAAAGACAGAGACCCGTACACAGAAAGCTTGCAGTTTAACGCGCTAATGCACTTCTTAATAAACAAATAAAACACAGAAACAAACATTGACGAAACACATTCTCAAAACAACAGGCGCAAGGGTCAAAACAAGAGGTCTACAAAAACATTAACGATCGTAAACACACAAACGAGCGGGCCAACGCGCAGCACGAAAGCCTCCATCTCTCACCAGCAACGCCCCCCACACTGACCATTATTATTCAATTCACGGCTCAGCCACATTCCCACGTGTTTTTCCAGGGAAGATTTTAACGCTCAGTATGCAATGCTGTGGTGTCTCACGTCATCTACCAAGCAAACCACTAGTGGGCACTGCTTAACAGTGTATAGGAAAACAAATCCGAAACATCGGGGATGTGTGTAATTGTTCTGTCCCACACGTGAATGCTTTTTATATCTGTATTGTATCCAGTATCTTCTGTATTTATATATTTAAAGAAAATGCATCTCTCTGCTGCAAGTCAGTTGTAGTCCTAATGGGCAGGGCATTAGATGACTTAGACTTTGATAAAGGCCTTGGACTGTCCAAGCGAACACAGACAGGCTTAACTATTGGCTGAAAATGCAACCAGTAAATAAAGCAATGGAAACAGTCATAGGATCATGACGACATCCCTAGAGCCAATAGGACGCTCCCTTCGGATTTCCCAGAGAGGACTGTCCACTTCGCACAGCCAGTAGTGAGCCTGCGCTGAATGACTCAATCTGCACATCACGTGGATGTGCTTCTCCCCGGGAGCGCCTCAGCGACCCCCTGATTTACTGGGGTTTCTGAAACCATCACGTGTCCAGATCAGTTTCAGGAGTATCAAATTGATTTTAGCCATAGAAACATACTTTTAAAAACAGTGCTTAAATAACTCATGAGCCTCCGCCTCATTTATTGTGTTTTCTTTTTAAATAATAAAATGCAGTTTAATATTCAGGAATCTATCATGAGCTTCTTAAACCATTTCATGAATGAGGGAAGGCACATCCACTTGGGAATACATAGCAGAGCCGTCATTTATTATTGAAATACATTATTCGGCTATTCAGAAATTTCTTACACTCCTCATGTAGGTAAGATTGATTGGTCAAACTGTTGCTGAATTAGTAAGACACAAAACATTTAGCGCACAGAGCAGGGATTGAAAAAGGGTTGCTGTTTCTTGTAACCCATTTTTCAGAAGCTCCATGACAGGTTCAATGATGATGGAAAATGATGCTGGCCTGTGATTGACCAGCAGGTGAGAAAAGTTTCTTATTTATAATCCTTCCCATCTTGTATGCATGACTTTACACACACACACACACACACACACACAAAGAGAAGGTTCACATTTTCCAGTGGAACTACTGCCTGTCCTTTGCTCTCGTGGTATGTGTGTCTTGTGTGTATCAATGTGTTTAATCTAGGCTGAACCTTTGGCTTTCACTCCATCTGTGGTTATAGTGTAGTAGACATCAATGACTCTACAACTTGTGTGGGTGTGTCTCACACATCCAATGAGAGGTGAGGAATGAGCCAGAGAGAGAAAGACACACACACAGCAAATGCACAGATGTTTCTCAATTTCATTCAAGAGGGTTTTTACAGTTAAGTGTGGGTGAGGTTCTGAAGCCGTGGTTTTAGCGTGAACCTGGTTTCCATTATGACTGGTAGTTTCTCTTTGCATCAGCCCCTTCTCATCTAAATGGCGGGGTGCTAATGGAATGACTGCCTGCATTTAACCCTATCCTTACTGTATTTCCTCACCAAGTTACACAACCTGGTTTCTGTAAACCTCCACTGTACTTTTATGGAGGTTACAGTGAATCATAAGGTAAAGTTGTCTGGGTATTAAATATATAAAGCTTGATGCACCCACAATCTGGGGTTTCATAACCCATGGGCTATTTAGAACAAAAGGGTCAGTCTGGCATTAGGTTAATAGATTTTACTTTGCACTCTTTACTCCACTGAGCACTATGGTTAGAAGAGGAGCCTTCGGACTGGGGCTGTAGGTTCAGACCCCACGGACTGGAGGAAGTTAGCTGACTCATCTTTCACAAGACCAGACTAGACATTTACTTCTCATGCTGTCGGCTGTTTTTACATGCGTGTTCTGCGATCCAAGTTGGTTTGCAGAACACCCCTGTATCCAAAATGAACTACTGAGTTTCAATTGCCACACTGTAGTTCTTTATACTATGCTTTTATAAGTTCCTAACTTTAACTTATTTCTATGCTATACTTTTTAATTTCTTTAACTTTCGTTTCTCTTCTAAAATACAGCAAGCGGTGTAAATCTCTGAAAAGTATGCTGAAGCTTATAGTCAGCTCCGGTAGATCTAAATGCAGGCCACCCACATTAAGTATTTTGGATTGTGTGAGGATATGGTTCGAGTGGGATGCTACTTAAAAGAGAGTATTGTTTCGTATTCCTGCAAAATGCTTCATTATTTTTATTTGACACTGATCTCCACTACAGGAGTTCTCCTCCTAACCTGACCTTCGTTTGACACGCCACTCACCTCCATTCAAACCCCTACCCACCTCCATCCTGCCAGGATGTGAAGGGCAAAGATCAGTCCTGTCACAAGGGGGAATCCTGGAACAGCGCCTGCCTGCATCACACAAGCAGCGCTGGTATGAAACCTCTAAGGACTTCACCACCCGGCTCACTTCCAGTACATTAACAACGCTCACCTTCCGCTCCCCCTGACCAAGTTCAGCCTGACAAAATGAAATCTCCCTACCCCTAACCTCTGGGTTTAGAACCAGGTCACAGACTCATCTCGGTCCACAGATGAAGGTATTCCCATACTGTGCAAACTAACTACATCATTATTTGTGTGAGTGGAATGGAAAAGAACAGATTATTATGATTCTCTTTTTAAAAGGGAGCACTCTACATTAGCACCTCAGTGGTGCATTGGTATTGTTGCCTCTTGGCTTCTCTGTCAGACCTGCACATCAAAAGACAGTAAGATTCCAAGGAGTGTGAATTCGTGAAGGATCCCTATAAACTGCAGTGTGAATTTGTGAAGGATCCCTATAGACTGTAGTGCAACACAATTTACAGCAACATTTTTGTTTATCAATGTTCAAAATAACTTCTCACAAACCAGAACAAATTACAATGGCCAAAAAGCCTCCCGTATGCAGTTCTGTGTATTTACCACAAGGTGGTGAGAGAGTCCAAGGCATGTCTTAAACTTCATACAGAACACGGCTCGGGAGAAGATTTACAGAGCTTTGTCCTCAAAAGTGTACCTATGTTTGACTGTTTTTATAAACATTCTCTTTGCTTCACCAACTGAAACTAGGAAAGTGCTTGATGATTTGATCATCGTAAGAAAACAACAGTGTTCAAATTGTAATCCTTGTTTTTATAATTCAAGACTGATGCCATTTAACCCTTTACTGCCCAGTGGCCAATACATTTAACATCGTGAAAAGGCTTTAAATAGGTATGGGAACATACCCAGGGCAGTAAAGGATTAAGAGAGCACAGTTCACAACAGATAAACGGTTTCCCTTGGGGTTAAGTAATATAACTGCCTTGTGCCGCTGTTCTGAAATGTGAGGGAGAGTGGAGATTTGGTAAGCATGTCTCACTACATTTGTAAACTCCCATTAACACAGTGGAACACTAGTGGAGGGTTCATTTAAATTCCCTTAGCACTGGGTAACAAGACATGTGGGCATTACCCCCAATTAGCATTGACATCCGTTCTTAAAATAGAGGCAGCACTGTCAGAACCCGTCAATAGGTAAGCATGATCTCCATTCTAATACTAGCTCTTTGGTTCATTGCTGTAACAAGTTTTATCCCAGTTGAAGGATGCTTTCACTACATCTTGATATTTCTGAAAACATATAAGTAATGCTTGTTGAAAAGAGGCATAGACACCCGCATGGGCGCTAATAAACAGCCTGATAGCACAGTGAAGCTGTGTGTGTGCTCTGTTCCATAGATACACATTGTTTCAGTATAGGGAAACAGTTCAACAGAGTGAGCTGTGGAGCTAGAAGAGGTGTTCATGCTGCTGCTCATGATGAGGTTCCTCATTACATCACTACATACGTGTAGGTGTCTTAGTTAATTACCAATTAAGTATCAGTTATCATAATGAAGTAGAACATACGTGCTTATACCGTTCCTTCCAGGACTCTGTGTGACTGCACAGCAGCCAGATCTCATTGCAGTTACTGGTACACAACTTGCAGGAAATTGCAAAGAGACTCCCAATCTGACAGGAGAGTGTGATTCTCTTGTTTATCTTGCAAATTATCTCTCCACCTTAAATGCAGCTCCTTTTTTAGTTAAGACAACTGTCCTCATGATTAGTCCCTTTTTCATTTCTTTACACATTTTCATTAAAAAAAAAAAAAAAACCTTGCTGGTTTAGCTTTAGCTCAGGCACCACAAAAGAAATTCTGACTTGAATTGGAGAAAGAAAGAAGTGTTTCCAAAAGCTTGCTTGCTGATCAGTTCAAGGCAATTTGGAAAAAGGAGCTTGCTTGGTAATGGCAAACCCCAAGGCTGGAGCTACACTGTGTGCTTGCGTTCAGTATGGGGGAGTGGCCCACCTACCTGAAACCATATCCTGTGTGTAAACACAGACAGACTTGTTATAGGCAGGGCGATCGAGCAACGGAGACTGGACTCCACTGGACTTCAGCGATGCTCAGCTCACAGAGCTGTGGTTTGCAGTGTTTAAACTCGAGGGCGCTGGTCAGATGTAATCTGTAACCTTGAGAGTGATGAAACAAAATGAAAGAGCGAGCGAGAGAGAGAGCACAGTGTGCTGACTGGACAGCTTCAGCACAGCTTCGTTAGCGCACAAAGAACTGTGAAGAACGCCAAGCAGCTGCTTACTAGAAATATTCCCTGAAATGAGAAGTCACCCACTCCTACCTGTAAACCATGAAAGTATATATTTTTTCAATAAAAGTGAATGACAGAGGCCCCTTGATTAAGCATCCCCTTTCTTCTTTGCCACACATGTTGGTTGGTTAATCCAGGCTTCACTGTCTACTGACATGTAGCCTGTGTAATGCAAACACACTGGAGATGAATGGTTGTGTGCAAAGGCCTTTGCCAATCAGGAATGGGCAGAGGTGCAGCAGAACGTTCTTTCTCAGTTGTTTATTTTATATCCCATTTGGTCACTCATTTTTTATTACATGTTTAATTAAAATAGATTGTGTGAATTCTATGGAGTTCGAGAAGTTGCCCAGATAAAACATTGAAATTATAAAATAGACAAGTAGACAGGACACTAAACATGGTACAATTACACAGATAGTGACTGAAGGGGATGTACTGCAAGAGCCCTCTTAATGGTGAAGGAAAAAGGAACAAGAGTGCAAAGGCAGAGTCTGGCTAGCACAACCGTCATGCTGCATTTGTAAAACACCAACTCTGAAAATAACCAGCTCTGTAGGAGCATACCAACTTCAACATGATGCCTTTGATTAGCCTCCCTGGACAGAACATTGTCTAGCAAGACTTCCACTGCGAGAAGCTTGGTGGGGTTGTCCTGTGCAGCATTTCCTGTAGTTGCTTCTATAAGCCACTAGAGGGGACACTCACAAGCTCCAGTTCCAGCTTCTAGCCTTGATTTCGCACAAGACAGAAAAAGATAGCCACTTCTTCGTTTTGCCATTAGAATTCAGGGTTACTGCACAACAGTAGATTTTCATGGGGTGGAATCTGGTTGAGTTCAGTGATCCCCGCTTGGCCGTGGACAATACAATTCTCTATTGGCACTGGGTACTATTGTAAGATTACAGTGTATGAGAGAGACCAAGGACTGAATAGAAAAGTGGGGCAGCAGTTCAGTTTTGGGGTTGGTGCATCAGGGCAGGTTTCAGGCAGGGTCCTGATGAGCAGTGTGTTTTTCCTACTGTTCAGTCAATGTAAAAAATTTTAGGAAAAAAAAGATGAGTTAAACAGTAAAATATATATATATATATATATATATATATATCTATATATATATATATATATATATATATATATATAATTAAATAAATTAAATTAAAATATAGTAGATTAATATATATAAATAAATTAATAAATTTATAATTATAATATATATAAATAAAAATGAAATAAAGTAAACTATTAATAGATAAAAAAAATATAAATATAAATATTAATAAACTAAGATAATAAGAATAATATAAATAAATATTAAAATAATAGATAAATTATAACTTTACTATAAAAAAAATATAATTATCAATAATAATATATTATATAAAATAATAATTAAACTAATATAATAAAAAGTTAATTATAAATAGATATATAAATATATTCTATACATACTAGTATATATTAAAAAAATTATACAATAAATTGTGATTATTATTATTCTTTTTTTTTAATAATTTTATTGAAATATTGATTTCCACCATTGGTATCTGGACCTTGAGGGATCAACAATGATGTAAAAGTGAGGGCCTGCACATGGAGGAATTGGTCTATTCCTATTGTTTTGGAAAATAACGACTGGCCATTGAAAGGAGCAGCGTATTTACTGTGTGTCAAATATTCACAGTGACATGGTACGAATCAATTCCTGTACTGTTTGGATGAAACTCCACGTTTTAAAGACAATAAAATGAATGACAAGCCAACCTGCTTTATTTATTCTGGCGGTCAGTCGAGGAAACAGGAGTATACTTTTGGTGTAATCGCCCTTTTGAAACCCTTTTCTTTAGATGTGGTTTTATTGTGTGTGGGTTACATTTCACTGCATAGAGACTGCAGCCTGGAAGTTCAATTAAATAAATCATGAGGTTGGGGAAAAATACCCATTCTTACCTTTTGACAGTTTTTCAATTCAAAGTCAGTGTTTTGTTTTTCTTTAGCTATGCTTGTGGAACCTATCAGGTCGGTGGGGTTCATCTGGATCAAGGTCACGGCTGCCTTTAGTGATGTGCTGCTTCTTGTGGAAGGAATCCTACCCCATGACATTCCAGCTGCAGCAATATCTAAAAGAGTTTCTTCAGAGTTACTAATCCCTTGAGAGACCTTGAGCAAATCACTTAACCTCCTTGTGCTCCGTCTTTCGGGTGCAACGTTGTTGTAAGTGACTCTGCAGCTGATAATTAGTTCACACACCCTAGTCTCTGTAAGTCGCTTTAGATAAAGGTATCTGCTACATAAACAAATAATAATGATAATGATGGAGACAAGGGGAACATGTCCCAAATCTTTGCACTTCACTGAAAATGCTTTCACTTAACCCATTACGCTTGTTACTGTCATGCTGCAGGTGATGTTTGCGTTAATAATGGAACTGCAATGACTGATATTTAAACCCATAGCAAGAGAGTGATGTTTTGAAAAGGTTAGTGATTTCATCACAAGACAGTTACAGGAAATACAGGGTCCTCAAGTACCTGCAATGTGTCCCATGGAAAGGGTCTGTTCAGCAGCTCACCAGTGAGGTGTCGATCTGACTGCAATGTGTGAAGTGGAAAGGGTCTGTTCAGCAGCTCACCAGTCAGGTGTCGATCTGACTGCAATGTGTGAAGTGGAAAGGGTCTGTTCAGCAGCTCACCAGTCAGGTGTCGATCTGACTGCAATGTGTGAAGTGGAAAGGGTCTGTTCAGCAGCTCACCAGTGAGGTGTCGATCTGACTGCAATGTGTGAAGTGGAAAGGGTCTGTTCAGCAGCTCACCAGTCAGGTGTCGATCTGACTGCAATGTGTGAAGTGGAAAGGGTCTGTTCAGCAGCTCACCAGTCAGGTGTCGATCTGACTGCAATGTGTGAAGTGGAAAGGGTCTGTTCAGCAGCTCACCAGTCAGGTGTCGATCTGACTGCAATGTGTGAAGTGGAAAGGGTCTGTTCAGCAGCTCACCAGTCAGGTGTCGATCTGACTGCAATGTGTGAAGTGGAAAGGGTCTGTTCAGCAGCTCACCAGTCAGGTGTCGATCTGACTGCAATGTGTGAAGTGGAAAGCGATTCTTGGTATGACACAACCACAAGCCACTTATTATTACCAAAAAATCCATGGCAGCGCTGCTTCACCGGGTCTTTGACCCGATGAAGGCTGGGGAGAAGGAGGCAAACTCTGGTGAACTCTGGTGAACTTTGGCACGCAGCAGGGACAAAATGGATTGAAGATATAAATTCTTTCCTTGCCGATCATTGGACACATTGTTTATTGAGGGACAAATAAGAAATTAGCTATTTAATCAGGTACTGGAAGCGTCTAAATATGCTTGATGTTTTCAGGTTTTGATCTAAGCGAGTTGCCTGACTGAACCACTGCTTTGTTTAATTTCCACAACCAGATCACTGGAAAGTCTCCAGCAAGCATCTATGCATGCGTAGAACTATCTCTAAAAAGTATACAGCACAATCGAGAGGGGGCTGTTATTATATTGTTATTATTATTAATTAAAACTGCCCTGCAATATGACACTCAGATGGGAGAGGGTAAGAGTTGTGACAGCCTGTGTCCCTTTTGGATCACTCCCTCTTGTTCTTCCCTGCAGGGGGGATTAGACTGTACTAGTTTCTATTTGTCATACAAAGCGAGGGACAGTAATTAACCTGATTCCGATGTTGGGATAGCCAACTGCACACACCTGTATAGCAGGATTCCCTGTTTCCTGTTGTCATGCCACAGCCCCTGTCCCACACTCCTTTCCGAACACATTTACCCTGCCCCTTGTAGGCAGGGCGCAACACAGGCAACCAGTTTCGGCTCAAATAAAACTGAAGTGAATTCCTGAGAGAGTGACATCTGGAAGCAATATTTACCCAAAGGCACGCTAAAAAAACTAAGGAATGTGTTGTTGGTCCTCCTTAGCATGCTGTTTTTCATAAATTATAAGAAAGAAAATATACAGAATTGTTTTTGCTCAAGCCAAGATATTAATGTGTAGCAGTACATGTGGTATTTAATACACTTACTGTTCAGAACCATTCTTTCTGCAGTAATAAAATAATTTTAATAAACATCTCCCACCAGCTAATAAGTGAACTGAATTGTGTCCACCGTGACCCCCAGCACCCTTATGTGTGAGGTGTAGTACTAGGAGTGCCCAGGAAGGGGGATGCCACAGTTTAAATCAGTAAAATCCATAAGCAGCTATGCAAGATGGTATCGGCTCCTGCTGTTGCTACATTGCTCAATGGCCACTGGCATTTCTCCACTCTGGGTTCCTGAATTTTGAAATGTTTTCCTTGTGGTTGACAGTGACGGTGAGATAACACTGATCCTGGACTGCAGCACAGACCACAGAGCCAGACAGCATCAGCCAATCGGACTCTGGAACAACCAATGTGATCTTATCCAGGCGGTTTCCACATGTCTTTTACAAATGACGCAGTCTCTAATACACAGAATGCCCTCTGCAGCTCAGATTGTAACAGGAATTCCACAAATACAGCCTTAGTCATGACTGATTGTAGGTATGTTTTCAGCTGTCAAAGGCATGAAAAGCTGTTCTCAGCAGTTGCATTAGATATTGGGATAGTAAGGTATCTAGTATGATATAATTAGTCTCTCACTTTTATGCAGGATGCAAAGTATAAAGGCAACTAAACATTGTGTGCTACACAAATGCTTTTTTTCCATCTCTGTGCATGTGTTTTGTCAAAAAGTGAGGGGGCCTCTAAAATCTGAGGTCCAGAATTGTTGAGCTGACGGAAGTAACCCAGGCAGCCTCAGCTCCCTTAGTGCTTATCACTGTGAACAATCAAACAGTGAAATATTGTACAGAAGCACACTGAATCAATGACTCCTGTTATTGCCATTGCTTCCCCACCCCACAGATCCATCCAGAGAATGCATCCATTCTCAGGTACAGGCACAGGAAATGTGGGGAGGTTTTTTGAGAAGAATAATGTATTACAGTAGCTGCCTGTAGCACAGTACAGTGAGAAAATGACATTCCAGACATTGCAGCTCTTCTTTTTCAGGATCTGTTGTAAACACTAAGAAATATATTGTTAGATGTGTTAGAAACAAGGCTGTAGTTTTTGCACAGTTATCGGGTATAATATGTGTTATGTTTCGGTTAGAATAGGGTAAATGTACATATTTTTTGTCACTTAAAAACAAATACAGCAAACGTTTGCCTTGTAGACACATTAACTGTTGTATTGCATTTCAGAACCTGTCAGATAAACAGACTGCATCGAGCTGCACAATTTCTTTAAAATGTCTTCAACAAAAAAGACACCAGCTGCATCAAATATCGGAAATGTTTCTGCTAAAGATCGCTCTGCTAGTACAAAGGGGACAATTTATGTGTTGTTATTTTTACATTTATTAATGTTTTTATTTTGTTTGATAATTCTCTGAAGGTGAAAATAGAAGGTCTTTAAAAAGTGGACATAAAAAACAAACTATTCTTCAATTTAGCATTTACTGTTTATCAGGTAAACATTTAAATATTTAGGAATAATTGTTGAATAATAACTCTGGAGAAAATGATTCATTTTGACTGTGACAATTTCATTCTGCTTTAATAAATATTATGTTTAATCATGAAATATCTTGAAATACCTATTTTTGGACTGTGAAATAAACAATGATTTCAAGATTTACACAAACCTTTTTCTTTGATTTATTTTGTGTTAAACTTATTTTGCGTAATTCCACCAACTAGATCAGTAACAGTATTATCTTTAACTTCAGATGTGTTTATTTTCTATATATACATGTTCAATAGTGTTGGTGAGATGTGTTCTAAAGCCAGGAAAGGGTTAAGTTTACTCCTTGTTTAAAATACTTACAGTCCATGTATGAATGTGGATAGAGTGGAGGAAACAGTGGGCCCTGATTGGCTGTCCGATTCATGAATTATTTAGTGTAGCTTATGAGGCAGGTTTGTGTAAAAGGCTGTGACTGGCCTGTAGGGTCTGGAGCGTAGGAAGGAGAGCCTGCTGGGTGCAGCCAAAAAGTGGGAGGTCATAGTGTTTTTCTTTGTTTAAAAATCATTTGTTTTTCTTTAATTGTGTTAAAGTGCTTAGTGGAATCACTATTTTGACAGCTGCCTGATTTCTTGGTATTTTGCTGGATTGTTTGCACCTAACCATAATCTGCTAAATATGCAATGTAGAGAAATAGTGCATGATTTATATACACACACACACACACACACACACACACACACACACATATATTACTGTGCAAAAGTTTTAGGCAAGTGTGAAAAAATGCTGTAAAGTAAGAATGCTTTCTAAAATAGACATGTTAATAGATTATATTTATCAATTAACTAAATGAAAAGTGAGTGAACAGAAGAAAAATCCATATTTGGTGTGACCACCCTTTGCCTTCAGGGATTTTGTAGGCATTATAGTCAGGTGTATGATTAAACAATTATACCGAACAGGTGCTAATGATTATAAATTCAATACGTAGGTTGAAACACAATCATTAACTGAAACAGAAACAGCTGTGTAGGAGGAATAAAACTGGGTGAGGAACAGCCAAACTCAGCTAACAAGGTGAGGTTGCTGAAGACAGTTTACTGTCAAAAGTCATACACCATGGCAAGACTGAGCACAACAACAAGACACAAGGTAGTTATACTGCATCAGCAAGGTCTCTCCCAGGCAGAAATTTCAAGGCAGGCAGTGGTTTCCAGATGTGCTGTCCAAGCTCTTTTGAAGAAACACAGAGAAACAGGCAATGTTGAGGACCGTAGATGCAGTGGATGGCCAAGGAAACCTACTGCAGCAGATGAAAGACACATCATGCTTACTTCCCTTCACAATCGGAAGATGTCCAGCAATGCCATCAGCTCAGAATTGGCAGAAAACAGTGGCACCCTGGTACACCCATCTACTGTCCGGAGAAGTCTGGTCAGAAGTGGCCTTCATGGAAGACTTGTGGCCAAAAAGCCATACCTCTGACGTGGAAACAAGGCCAAGTAACTCAACTATGCACAAAAACACAGGAACTGGGGTGCAGAAAAATGACAGCCGCCCTTGCAAGTTTGGGGCTGCATTTCTGCAAATGAAGCTGGGGATTTGGACAGAATTAATGGTCTCAATGCTGAGAAGTACAGGCAAATACTTATCCATCATGCAATATCCCTAGGGAGGCATCTGATTGGCCCCAAATTTATTCTGCAGCATGACAACAACCCCAAACATACAGCGAAAGTCATTAAGAACTATCTTCAGCGTAAAGAAGAACAAGGAGTCCTGGAAGTGATGGTATGGCCCCCACAGAGCCCTGATCTCAACATCATCGAGTCTGTCTGGGATTACATGAAGAGAGAGAAGCAACTGAGGCTGCCTAAATCCACAGAAGAACTGTGGTTAGTTCTCCAAGATGTTTGGGCCAACCTACCTGCCGAGTTCCTTCAAAAACTGTGTGCAAGTGTACCTAGAAGAATTGATGCTGTTTTGAAGGCAAAGGGTGGTCACACCAAATATTGATTTGATGTAGATTTTTCTTCTGTTCACTCACTTTGCATTTTGTTAATTGATAAATATAATCTATTAACATGTCTATTTTTTAAAGCATTCTTACTTTACAGCATTTTTTCACACCTGCCTAAAACTTTTGCACAGTACTGTGTGTATATATATATATATATATATATATATATATATATATATATATATATATATACACACACACACACACACACACACACACACACACACACACTGAGTATATATAAAATATATACACAAAATATTAGGAACACCTGCTCTTTCCATGAAATAGACTGACGGAGTGAGTCCAGGTGAAAGCTATGCTCCTTCATTGATGTAACCTGTTAAATCCACTTCAATCAGTGTAGATGAAGGGGACAGGTTAAAGATTATTAAGCCTTGACACAATTGAGACATGGATTGTGTATGTGTGCTATTCAGAGGGTAAATGGGCAAGACAAAAGATTTAAGTACCTTTGAACAGGGTATGGCAGTAGGTGCCAAGCATGCCGTTTTGAGTGTGTCAAGAACTGCAACGCTGCTGGGTTTTTCAAGCTCAACAATTTCCCTTGTGTATCTAGGATGGTCCACCATCCAAAGGACATCCAGCCAACGGCAGGCCAGTGGTTGAAAACAGCTCATTGATGAAAGAAGCCAAAAGAGGCTGACACAAATTGTGTAGGGCAACAGACGGGCTACAGTTAACTGACAGTCCAATACAACATTGGTGCTGAAAGACCCATAAAAGAATGCACAACTCATCGTACCTTGACACGAATGGGGTATGGCAGCCAACGACCTAACAGAGTTCCACTTCTTTCAGCAAAACACAAGAAACTGCGGTTGCAGTGGGCTAAGGAATGAAAACACTGGACACTGGAGAATTGGAAAAGCATTGCCTGGTCTGATGAATCCCGGTTCCTGCTGTTTCATGCTGATGGGAGGACTAGGGTAAGGGGAAAACCACATGAGTACCTGTATCCATCATGCCGTGTGTCATCATTGCAGGCTGGAGGTGGTGTGATGATGTGGGGTGTGTTTTCATGGCACACATTGGGCCCCTTGATAAAAGTATAGCAACGTGCCAACATGCCACAGAATATCTGAACACTATTACCAATGAGGTGCATCCCTTCATGGCAGCAGTGTATCCATCTGCTAATGGATTTTTTCAGCAGGATAATGCCCCATGCCACAAGGCTAGGATTGTCCAGGAATGGTTCCACGAACATGACAGTGAATTTAGCTTTCTGCAGTGGCCTGCCCAGTCACCAGATCTCAATTGTGTCAACTTGACACAACTGTGGGAAGCATTGTAGTCAACATGGGCCAGCATCCCTGTGGAACACTTTCGACACCTTGTAGATTCCATGCCCCAACGAATTGAAGCTGTTCTGAGGGCAAAAGGGGATGCAACTCAATATTAGGAAGGTGTTCCTAATGTTTTGTACAGTCAGTGTATTTATATATGTTAGTGTAATTAACCAATAACATTGAATGGGCACGAATGCAATTCAAGAAGTTTGTGTGGGTGAAGTTAGACAACAAGCAGTGGAAGGGTTGAAGAGCATAGACAGCAGCGCTTTACCAGGCAAACTGAAACTCTGGTGCTTTCAGTTTGATCTACTGCCAAGACTGCTGTGGCCACTGACTGTGTACAAGGTTTCCTTGACAACAGTTGAGAAGCTGGAAGCTTTAATCAGTTCATACATCAGGAAATGTTTGGGAGTTCCACGCTGCCTCAGCAGAGAGGAACTTTATGTTAAAGGAATACTGCAGCTATCAATCTCTGCTCTAACAGAGGAGTTTAAGTGTGCCAAAGTCCGACTGGAAATGACATTAGTAGATTCATGTGACAAATGCATAAGGGAGGCAGCACCTGTGTTGAAAACTGGAAGAAAATGGATGGCAAAGAAAGCTGTGGAAGATGATAAGGCTGCCCTTCGAATCAGAGATATTATGAGGCAAGTTCAGCATGGAAAAGGAGGTTTTGGTCTCAGTTCAGCTTCTCCTACACGACACAAGGCAAGCCCAGCTCAATGGAGGAAGCTGGTAGTCAATGAGGTTCAAAAGCATGAGGAGAGGATCAGCTGTGTAAAAGCCATTTCTCAGGCCAAGCAGGGAGAATGGATGAGATGGGAAAGTGTGGGACAACGCAAAATCGGCTGGCAAAATGTATGAACAATGGAACAGAGCAGGATCAGTTTCCTCATCAGATCAGCATATGATGTCCTTCCGTCACCACAGAAACTAAACCTCTGGGTGGGTGAGGATCCCTCATCTCCTTTGTGTTCATTACCTGCAACATTAAGGCACATTTTGACAGGATGTAAGGTGGGTCTTAGTCAAGGATGGTTTACTTGGTGCCATGACCTGGTGCTGTGATGTTTGGCCTTAGCATTGGAAGACAAGCATAACCTGTCCAATAAGTTGCCACCAGTTCCATCAAAGCATTACACACAAAAGACAATAGTCCTCCGTCCAGGAGAGCAACCACCAGGAAAAGGTGTTAAAATCAAGCCTCGCTCTGGAGACTGGAAGATGTCAGTCAACGGCTTATTTTTCCACCTGAGATTGCCACCACTAATCTTCGACCAGACATTGTCTCGTGGTCTGGATCAGCAGGCCTTGTTCATCTGGTAGAGTTAACAGTGCCATGGGAGGATGCTGTGGATGAGGTGTATGAGAGGAAGAAACTTTGGTATGCTCAACTAGCTGCTGAAGCAGAACAGTGAGGATGGAGAGTCTGAGTTTACCCAGTGGAGGTGGGTTGTCGAGGATTTTTGGCACATTCTACAACCCGGTTTCTCAGAGACGTTGGGTTCAGTGGTCAAGAGCTGAGTCGCACAGTGAAGAACTTATCTGAAGTAGCAGAAAGGATCAGCAACTGGCTGTGGTTGAGACGGAAAGATTCTGGATGGGGATCTCAAGCACAATAGAAAGAAAGCAACGCTGATGTACAGGTAAGTAAGCTGGGCTGAGCTGAATGGGGGATGGAGGGGGGTAATGCTGGGAAGCCAGAATCACTGTTGAGCCCCCTTGAGGTGTCATGGGCTAGTCAACGAAACACAGAGGATTGAAGGCGCCCACTTGAAGACCCTAGAGATGTACCCTACTTAGCTCAATCCAGACCGTTGTCATGGTGATGTGCTGGGGAGACCGCACTGGGTTGATCCCCGGAGCCAGCATCGCAGCCATTGTGTGTGTGTGTGTGTATATATATATATATATATATATATATATATATATATATATATATATATATATATATATATATATATACACACAGTATATACCACCTCCAAACTAAAGTTTTACAAATAAAATCAAATGTAAGGGAGGCATGTATAAGGGACCTTGTTGTTTTTTTTATGATGTAGCTCTTGCTACATTACTCCACTTCTATTAGGATGTGAGCACCAGGATGTATTCAGATCAGGCTTCCTTCAACACATGCTCATCTTGTGTTCCTACCAGCTATTCATGTCATTGTTGCAGGAGGCAATGCATTAAATATTACTACACCTGCTGCTACTCATGTATTATGGCAACGTGTTATCCCTTTTGTGTGCTATTTTCAAAGTGTCTGTTTAATGGTGGTGCTAAATCGAGTGCATCTTTAAACAGGGATTTTGTGAAAGCTGTGAGGGCAGAGATAAGGCAGCAGGCTGTTGGAAGTGAAACTCCTCTTAATCTGGTGGTACAGGTCCTGGCTTCATTTCCATCTTGATAAAGACCTAGGATTGGAGAAGTGGGCCACAGTGCACCCCCCCCCCACACACACACACACACACACACACACACACTCGCAATGTCACGCACACACACGCACACTCTCAATGTCACACGCACACACACACACTCGCAATGTTACGCAGACACTCACACTCACAATGTCATGCAAACACACGCACACACTCTGGCAATGTCACTCACACATGCACACACTTGCATTGTCAGGCACATGCCAACATGGCCATTCTGCTCCTTTCACAATTCCAGAGGGGCTTCAGTGCCAGGTGTGACCACAGCAGGAGATGAACGTGGCTGTCCTGGGTTTAAAATAGATTCCACAGTGCCATCAATCTCCCAGTCACCGGGGGATATGTGGTACATTGTGGCTGGCCCTCGCAGGAAGTCCCAGTTTCGTGATCATTTGGCTGTGGAAAGGAATACATTAAACATCCTTGCTCTCTAGAAGTCTGCCACACACACAAATATATGTAACTTGCTACTGGACATCTTTCATTTGTATATGTTTTAAATAAAGTTTTACAATATGTATTGAAAATCATATATTTATAAAGTATGGTCCATACACTGTGGACTTTTACTAGACTTTTATTAGAAATAGTTGCATCAGTAATAACTGTCAATACAGAAATGATATAACTGTGTTATATTGGCATCTGTTATGAAAATGACACACCATTGTACAGTATAATAATGGAGTGAACTGTTACACTGCAGTGCCTTGAAGACAATCAGAAAGAATTGAATTCAGATTGAACTATTGTATCATGACCAATGTGCGATATTTGTTCCAAATCGCGTTGTGTTGTCATAGCTGGTAATGCTGTGGGGGTGTAGTATGCAAACAGTTCTGTAGCTTCTTCAAGGCTCAATGGGATCTCAAAAGATTCATTCATTTTTTCTATAATGGACACAGACTTGAACCTTGTCTCTTTAAACTGAAGTCACATTTTCCAAAGGCCAAAAACCAAACAGGTCTGCCTGAGCAGTTTCATGATCATTGCTTTAGGAAAGAACTCATCTTTCCTAAAGAAAAAAAGAAAAACTTGGGTCTTCACTGTTGATAAAACCACAAGCCTTCATCTTCACTGGAAACAAATACCAGTTTCAAGAAAATGGTTTTGTGCAGAGCTCTGTGGAAACGTTATTCTTGCAAATGTTTAGATGACCAGAATTTCATAATGAAGGAAGCCTGCTTATCTTCTGACTCTTTCGTAATGCATTGAGATATGATCACCGTACTTGCTGTGCTCAGCACTGGGTCTAATGGAATAGCCCTGTCATGCACAGGTGTTAACAAAACTGCTGCCATGCGGTGCATTGTTGTTACTGTTGTGTTATGAAGTGTGAATAATAATAATAATAATAATAATAATAATAATAATAATAATAATAATAATTATGTTTGAACTTTATCCTTCACCTGCCATTTTTTTAACTAAAGTTATCATTTGTATGTGGGGTTTTGTTTTCATCTTTGGTTTGCTTTCCGCCTACCCTTTTCAGATGCACCTGTGGTAGACAGAGGTCATGGCTGCGCAATCTCTTCCTTATCTTTCTTCTTAATAACGTAAATATCCGCAGACCATGGGCGGCTGGCTCTGGAAAGCGGAGGGGGGACGAGTCATTTAGATTAGCAAGCACCTGGGCCTGATTCTTTCAGAGCACCCTGTGTAAACATTTCCCAAGTAATTGACACTCTTGTCTTCCAGTTTACTACGGATTTACTGCTTTGCTTTCGCTTGATTTAGCACAGTTTTACTATGTCTTTGCACATGCTTTTACCGTGGTGTTCCTGGGTTTACTGTTGATTGATTGTAATAATCAACATTATAAAATGACTGTGTTCTTGCTCTCTGTTCTGGTTTTAGCATCAACTTCCAGTGGACAGGAACCAACCAAATGGTAGTCCATTTTACAACTGAACTAATTGCTATTATATATATATATATATATATATATATATATATATATATATATATATATATATATATATATATATATATATATATATATAGTAACTGAACTGAACAATATAAAACCTGTGATTAAAAGGAATAGAACTGTATTTCTTAACAACACGCTGACTTCCTTTTCCAGTAGAGTCTGTAGTGTGGGATATTGCCATCGCCCTTTCAAAATAAAACATGCTATAGAGGGTGCTGGACATTATTTCAACACACGATGAATAGCCCTTGTTTGTGCTGTAGCAGTTTACACTGCATGATAACTGCAGCTTGATTGAAACCTTCATTGTTTGTGCTGTAGCAGTTTACACTGCATGATAACTGCAGCTCGATTGAAACTGCTTGTCTTCTGTTGCTTTTTGACTTGTGACTTTGAGAAAGGGAGTCATTGCAGTCCAAGTCCCCCTCCTCCTCTCTGCTGTTTTCGGATCAGCTAGCAATCAATAAATGTACCATGGGAAACTATGGTTTTGACACAGATGAAAACAGAAGCTCAAGCATTGTATGCTTGCCCTTTTTTTTTGTTCCAGTAAGGAGTTTTTCTTATTAATTGAGAAGGGACAGATGTGCTGTTCATGCGAAACATATCATGACAATATGGTGAGCTGGAGGTTTAACACCTCATCACAAATGCCTGTTTTCTCATGTGCATATGGCCAAGGTGTCAAATTCTAATGGGGAAGCGAAGCAACCTCACCTTTCTGTAAGGTTTACATTTAGAAGAACACAAACAAGATGTGTTTTTCACTGAACATTGTGCTTCTGTTTCCTTGCAGAATCTGTGTCTTTGAGAGCGCACCCTCTGAAGTGTTTGCGGTACCACAGAAGGAACACCGCTCTGTGAATAACTAGGACAGTCTGAGAAAGCTGGTGCTTGTTATAATTAGGGCATTCTGAGAAAGCTGGTGCTTGTTATAATTAGGGCATTCTGTGCCCTGATGTAGGCAGGAAAGAAGATATATATGCTCAGTTTACACTCCCACCATTTAAAACAGAAATCACCACACTTAGCACTGCCTCTTTACAACACTCTTACAGGCCACTCAATTGACCTGCACTGAGGAGGATTCTGCAAGATTTTAAACCATTTAAATAGTACCCTCCCTACTACACAGTTTAAAGAATAACACTTAAAAGAGAGAAACTCCCATTCACGGTTAGGGATGATGGTGTGCAAACCTTCAATAAAGGGTCTCTATTAGTAGTTTTGCTTTTGCTGTTTTTGTGTTTCATTGGACTAACAGTATACATTGTTATTTAAAGAGTAAACACGTAACTTCCAACGTCATTATCTTTGTATTTATTTATTTATTCATTTTCCAATCGCTTTGGTCTTTTGTGATATCTGCTGTCATTCTCAGTGGAATTTTTTAATTACTGGACTAATTATGATGAAGTGCTTTTTTATGAAATAATGATTTTTTATATTAGCCTGTTGTTAAAAAAACAGAAAGTTTTTTTTTTTTTTTTTTTTTTTTTTTTTAGCGAAAATCTTACTTCTAATTTTAACAAAGAAAGTCTTAATGGATGAGACCCGCTATTTCAACATACTGTCTTAATGTATCATAACTAATCTGTTTAAAACATGAACAGCAAAGGGAATAACTCACAACCACACACTGCAGGTGAATGTACCTGAGATTCACTACATTTATTCCAGTGTGTGCTCAATACAAAACAGTAACAGCCAAACCCATACTCAAACGAGTACCATTCTGCAACCATTTCTTCCAGTCCAATTAGTTTGCAGTATTTAACAGATTCCAAAATCCGTTCACACACACTGTACTTCCATTTTCACAAAACTATTTACACATAGAACGATTCCGAAAGAGAAAAAAAAACAACACACTATTGCACTTTAAGAAAAAAGTGCACTTCTTTAGTTCTGTATGAGGGGATCAGTTTCAAATGTGTGAAACAAAAACAATCATTATTTAACTTCCTATAACGAGCCTCTTGCCACCAACACTCATTCTTAATTAGCTGCAACTGTACGTATGATGGAAACCGTTTTCTTTTTTTGTTCCTCAAAATATCATGCAGTTTTAAAAAAATGTACTTATATTGTTTTCAAATGTACTTAAAACTTGAAAATGCAAGTAATAAGGTTTAAAGGTGTTTGTTTATGCAGCTCTAGTATGGTACAAGTATACTGTATATAAACAGTGCTTTAACCTGTAAATAATATTGACATAAAATAACTGTACAAAGCCTGTTATGTGCAGTACCATCTGTAACAAGTCAGAAACAATGGGGATATAGAGACACACTGGAGGGATTTGATAAAAACATAGAGCACTGTTGTATGATTCTGAAACCTCTAGACACAGGAGGACATACAGAAATAACCCTGTGCTAATAATATTCTTAACTGACAAACATCACCTGGAAAGTCCGACTGACTAGTGCCACAGGGAAGTAATGCAGATGTTAAAGCAGTGCTTTTAAAACATTTGAACCCGGGTTCTGTAAATGGCAGTTATCTTCCAAAGCAAACTGGTCCCCTTAATAGAAATGAGTTGACACCTCAGGGGACCGAATTTATTTTAGAAAAACAAGAACTGAAATTTCTCATATCACAAATCACAAAAATAAAAAAACAAAATGTGTGCTGGAAATGGATTCTGTGGACAATGTATTAATTGTGTTTCTCTTAAAAGTTTTCTTTATATATATATATATATATATATATATATATATATATATATATATATATACATACACACACACACATACATAAGATAATACAATCTCCCTTTGAGCCTGGAATAAATTGTCAGGACATTTTTTTTTTACTAATGTAATGTGTTTACGTACAGGTGATGTGAACAAGCTTGCTTATACCAGCTAAACAAACTTGGAGACTTGGAGCTGGGATTCAAAGGGTTTAGACAGGGACCAGTCTGTGGAAGATACAGTCCACCTCTTTTGACATCACTGTCTGGATATTTTGACACGACTTGTCAAACGCATTTAGGAGATATCATGGCAGGCTACGAAATGGTGCTCACCAGCCAGGGATGAAAACAAGACTCAATCCATTCCAGACTTTATTGTGAGCTTCATGAATTATGGTTGAGCCTGGCAATGCCTCTGTGGTTGGTTTATCCTAACAACAGGCTCATTGTGAAATCTGAAGTACCTCAAACAACAACACAATGAGTTTGATTTCTTATTTCTAACCCACACATCAGACATACAGAAGAAGCTTTCAAACATAAGTTCCAACAGTGTCTTGAATAACCCGTCAAACATGTTGAACTGCAATACAGCATGCTATCATTTTCAAACCTCACACTCTCCTCTTGATCACGACATACTGAACTGCAATACAGCATGCTATCATTTTCAAACCTCTCACACTCTCCCCCCGATCACGACATGCTGAACTGCAATGCAGCATGCTATCGTTTTCAAACCTCACACTCTCCCCTTGATCGTGACATGCTGAACTGCAATACAGCATGCTATCGTTTTCAAACCTCACACTCTCCCCTTGATCATGACATGCTGAACTGCAATACAGCATGCTATCGTTTTCAAACCTGATCATGATGATTCTTCAGACAGAAAGCTACATTGTTAAAAGAACCCTGCGAGAAGTCTTTTAAAAGCATTTAAAAAAATATATATATATCTTCCCATATTTTACAACTCACTACTCATACACCTATTCAAGCTTGCAATATCTCAAAAAAAAAAAAAAAGATATGCATAACAGGCTACATCATTTTTAAGAACATTTACAGCCAAACGAAGAACAGAAAACAATAAAAAGCACATACCATTAAATAAGTAAAGGAAACGGGCAGGTACCCTGGTCCAAAAATGAGTGAGTTACACAGCGGCACCATTTGATCTTTTCTTCAAGCGTTTACATATATTTATGTCCAATATATAAAACTACATTTTTAGTACAAAAATATGTAAACAGCTTATAAATCTAATGCATTATCAACAAGGAAAAAAAAAACACTTCCCCAAAAATTAAAAGACTAAATAAAACATAAGACTAAAGTAAATGAAATTGTTCTAGACTGATAAACGCAACAAGAGGTTTCAAATAAAAATCTGCACATTTTGTCAACAACTGACAAGACCTCTTGGTGCTGTTCAGTAACTGAGGGAGTTAGGAAGACCTACACATGCAGCTGTAGTGCTTACTGCACCTTATGAGTGTAAGACTTCCTTTCTTAATCCAAACTCTAATCAACACAAATGAGCACTCAATAGTTCCGCGTGTGTGCGTGTATTATGTACCTCAGCTACATGATGTGACTCCAATTTCAGACTTGACAGTGCTTCGTGAATAAAAATAAATCAGTCAAAATTATCACAGTTTAAAAATTTCGTAACAGAAAAACTAAACAAAAAAAACAAACATACAAACAAATCCTTCCCTTTGTTACAGTTTTGGCTACACGACACACAACTGGCTACAAGACTCTGTTCCTATCTTCATTTGAAGAACAGACATCATTCATTAAAAAGTCCCTTTGCAACAACCACATGTACAATTAACTCTGACATGTATTTTTTTGTTCATAATTTTTTTTCATTTCTTGCACCATTCTTTCTGCAGTCTTGAGGTTGTAATTACATAGCTGTTCATCCTCAAGGTGAAATAAACATGGTGCTGCATGACGGTCCTCTTGTCACTAACCAGTGCAGATCTGCAGGGACAGTCCAGCAAAGCAGGGATGGAATAAGACTCCGATTGCACAGCATTTTCACCCATTCCAGCTTTTACAATAAGCTTGATTAACCACAGTGTATAAATAAAAAGCTCAGGTGTGTCTTATCAAACCGGAATAGATCAAAGTGCTATGCAACAGTAGTCATATTTCTATTCCCTGGAAAGGTTAGTGAAAAACAATTGTTATGCAATATTCTTAGGCAGCAGCATAACACAGAGCTGGTAATTCACCAATATAAAATTAAAACAAAAACATTTCATTAAATTAAAAATCTGTATGTATCCTAGTTACATTAATTACTGATTGTTTTTGGCAAGTGCATAGTAAGGGGAAACTGAATGCAACCCATTCGTAATCAATTAGTTCTGCTAAACTTGCCATCAGGTAATCCAGAACCTGTTGGGTCCCAACCAGGAAGCAAAGGCTGGTTTACACCTGGTTGGCCAGGCAGTACCTTGACCTATCTTAGGTCCTGCATGGATTTGGATTATTATTTTGGAAAAGCTCTTGGAAAAGTTTTGTGTCTAATGAGTTTAGCCAATAGCTCAGTGCTTCCAAACAGAACACTTTAATGATTGCCTTCAATAAAACCCTACAAGTAGAATACAGCCACTTCATATGGAGTGAAGACCTGAACGGTGTAAACTAATGAGGTATCACAGTAAAGCCGTGTTCCCTTATCTGAAAGTTTTCTAAATTTGATGCCAGTGAGGTAATTAAAAGCCTTCAAGTGCCAAAACATGAAAACATAACACTCAACTCTTGAATACGCTAAAGAGCACCTGCAAACAACCTGTGAAGTGCCATCGAACCTGTCACTGATGACCGCCTGCATGAAAGACGTAGTTTTAGCATTGAGGTAATTACACCACATTGTATGTGTATAGTATGTGTCGAAAGGAAGTTTTTTTTTTTTTTTTGCTGGGACAGATTTGAATTTGAATTTAACCAATGTCAGATACTCTTAAAAAAAAAAAAAAAAACTTCAGCTGATCAATACTGTTCATATGACAGCATATAAAAATAAAACAACTAATTATTTCTTAAAATAATGAATGATACGGTTAGAAATGTAAGGAGGATTTTGCTGTTTAAGAGTGCTTACAGGACTGTGTTCAGTAAACAAACCCAGTCAGACAAGTCTTTCTCGCTTGCTCTTCAAATATTATGCTTTACAATCCATGCGAGCCATGAGAGGATACCTAGACACTGTGTAGTAAAAGAGTTCAAATGAATTCCTATTTGGTCTGTGATGCCAAGGGAGGCTAAAACTAACTGATGAGCTGGTCTCTAATGCTTCAATGAGGAGCTGTGGTGTGGATGAAATGCCTTGTCACCAGAGACTCCACCATTTAGACCACTAGGGTTTGAAACTGCCAGCTTGTACCTGAGATCAACTGCCTGATAAGAAGTATGCAAGGAGGTTACTGTAAGCTGCTTGGAAAACTCACCCATCTTTTATAAGATGTGCTTTCAAACTGTTTCTAGCTACATCTACCCAGTGGCAGAGTTGAGTGATACGCCCACATTGTGAAATGACTGTCGACTCCCAGTATAACATGCAGCTGCCTCATATTCCCTCTTCTTGAATAAAACAGAAAGTACCACAAGCAAAGTGCACCATCACTTGTTTACAGTAATGCTTACAGATAATAATAATACAAACATGCAACTGCAACACAAAGTATAAATAGGTACACATGTCTAGGGATTACATAACCGCTGTGTGTTTCTTCTCCCTTCTTCCTTTGCTGCTGCAAACAAGAGAAGGAGCAAACAGTGGCAAAAAAGCTTAGGGTTGAATTAATAATCATTTCACTCTCAAGGGTGGCTGACTGAACTCAACTAAAACTAATACCAGGAGACCTAAAAAAAATCCCTCCATGCAAAAAACACAGTACCAATCAGTACTGACAGATCTCTCCTGTTTACAACTAAAAACCGCATTTACTTAAAGGAAAGGCATTTTGTCTTGAGGCAAATTCTTATGACAGAAAGAATTAAGAGGGTATAAATTAATGCAATAGAATCAAATATGTCTACAGCTGCTCTGGTGAGGAAGATTTACACTGTATGAATAACTTCGAGGAAGCTCAGAACTACAAAAAATACACGTCAAAAAAACAATAAAAACAGGGTGTTATGTAATCCCAAGCAACAGTTAAGAAGCCCTCTCTCCCACTCCTAACATCTTCCTTTAGATTGTTTGTTGGAAGTTGAAATTACAAAAGTAACATAATTCAGATTCCTAAGCGCAGACCTTCCTGGACTGTTTTATACATACCTATATATTGTATGTACATAGAAATATGTACACACACACACACATATGTATACATGTATTTTTTGTACTTCATTTGTGTCCTTCGGCTCAGTGCCTAGCGGAATGTGTGTTCTCCTCGAACGATATGAGATGAGAATTCGTAGCGGTCCTGGCTCCGGTACCCACAGATGTTGCACTCCAGAGGGTCTCTGTAACCGTGGCAGCCCATGTGAATGGTGTACATGACGTGGTCCAGAAACAGGACCCGACAGTGCTTGCACTTGAAGGCCTTGACCTGCTCCCCATCCCCGCTGTAAACCTTGTACTGGTTTCTGGAAGGGCTCAGGGCGGGGACTGCCACTGCTGTTGCTGCCTCTGTGACGGCAGCCTTGCTCGCATCCAGGGCTCTCTGCTCCTGCCTGGTGCAGGCTGGGCTGCTCCGCCTGCTCTTGGGGTTGAAGGCTGGGTTGCTGGGATGGCCCGGGCGCTCCTCGTGGCTGCTGCTCTCCGAGTCAATGGACTCCAGGCAGCTGTTGCTGGGCGAGGCCTCGCGCTCTGCAGGGGGGTTCTTTGGTCTGATGAGGGAGAGGGGTCTGTCTGCTGGGAAATCTAGGTTCACAGGTGGGGTCTCTCTGCTTCCCGGGTGGTAAACCTGAGAGTACAGCGGGTTCATCATGGGCACCACGTCCGCCATGGACACAGGCTGGTGGTGGACCAGGGGCCGCAGGGAGTCGGCCCCCAGGTAGGAGATGGCATTGTTGATGGCTTGGTCCATCATGTGGGCATGCACCAGTTCTGCGTCCTTGAGGCCCATATCGTAGTGCATACCTGGGTAGCCGTACCGGATCATTTTCTCACCTGAAACATGGGATAGTTAGGGTTTTTTATGTATTTTTTAGATTTACTAAGACTCTGCAATAAAGGAAATCCTACACTGTCTATCAAAAATAATTTCATCAGGTGTTTATTTGAAGAAAATCTCTACCACTTGGTAAAAGATTCATTTATAATCATTTAAATCACAAAATAATTGGGACAAAACACTTTACATTAAACATGAACAGTTACCATTATTATAAGACATGACCACGTCATCCTATTTCACCCTAACCCTTGCCTCAGTCCTAGCCTCAACCCCAACCTTATTAGCAGTTACTCCTGTGTCACTGAGTGAGTTACAGGTAATTGCCTCCTTCCTTATTCTGTAACTACTGGTAACTGTTGCCCAGTTGATGTAAAGCGTGACTAAAAATGTAACATGAATGAAGAATGCAACCAAAATTATGCGACCATTTCCAGTATATTATCTTAAGAATGACCTTAAGAAGGTGTTCCAGTGAAATGACTTTATTATGAAATGAGTCTGGCAGTCAGAAGTTTAACTCATATCGCTGTATTATTGTCTGCGGCATGTTGTGTTGATTTCGATATTGCTCTTCTATGTTTTTATTATCTTCATAATGTGCAATTAAGCACAGGTATGATTTGACCAGAAAATAACAGATTGACAGCACATCCCTAAAACAGCTGCACTGTGCATTACCAGCTAGTAAAATCCAGATCTGGATGAGCTGTTACACATTTATTTGGAATACAGGCGTTCTGCATGAACTGCACTGTGGTTTGTTACGTTTTTTTAATGCACTTAGTTTAAAACATCGTTAATTTACCTGTATTTTATTTGATTTATTTAAAGTACTTGTATTTGAACTATTTAACTTATTTAATCATGCATATTTTATTTGTGGCATGTTATTTCATTTTAAAAAGTCTTTCTCTTCTGAGGATATAATGAAGTACAGATCATGGTGCTGAACACAGCTTGAAGACTGGATTGGCTCTTAATGGTGGAAAGTCCCATGCAAACATAATAGCCCAAAATAAATGTTTAACCCTTGCAAAACAGGGATGCGGTAACCTGTTTTGCTTTTGTCTTGTAACTGACTGCATGTTAGTGTTACAGGTGTGCCTAACCACAACAAAGCGAAAAACAGGTCCCTTTATCATCTCTGCTTTTTAACCAAGAACTCAGTGTCTAACAAGATAAGAAACATAAAAAAATCTAATAAAGACATCAAAGGAAAAGAGAGAGAGAATGAGAGAGAGAATGAGAGAGAGAGACAGACAGACAGACAGACAGACAGACAGACAGACAGACAGAGAGAGAGAGAGAGAGAGAGAGGGGGGGGGATTATTAATACTTGAAACCAGTTTTTGTATTATTATTATTTTACAAAATATAGTTTGTGTAAAATCCTACTAATGGCAGTGTATCAATGGAACGTTATAAAAAGGAAAATATGTTGTATTTAATTGCAATAAAAAATATCTTACCTAATCAAAATGATATTCCGTGCGTAACATATGTGTGATCTGATACATTGTTATGAGAAACCTAGCAAGAAGCAACTCAACAGCAGGAAGGATGAGTTTTTGTTTTGTACTGTTTTAAGTTTCAATTGTATTATTATCTTTCTGAAATGGGGGCATAGGTTTCACTATCTTCAAAATAGTTATTCATTTAAAAAACACTATGATGAATATTGTTAACAAAAGCAATTTTTTTTACTATTACTATTTAAGTCACACATCCTTCCATAACAATACGTCATGAGAATAAAACAAGATTAAAAAAAACCCTGTTTCTGCAAATCGGAAATGAGCGGTCCATCACAACACGGTTCACTGCAGTTAAATCACTCACGACTCGACAGAAACAAAAATAAAAGGCAAAAGGTGCCTTTATTCTGATTCTGCACTTTTATTTCTGAAAAAACTCTATTGAATTGTTTGAATCTGGAATTAACACAATGGCTAATTAAAGCATTAGACCACTACATGGCTTTTCTTATTCAATTAAAGACTCCGTTAGCACCAAAGGAATTTAAACAAGAGAGTGGTACTGTAACAGTTTTGGTGTCATTTTAACGTCATTTAATGTTTACAATAATTTAATTCTCCAAACAAATATTTTACAACATTTTATGAACATCCTCTCACCCCAATTAGTTTGGATAACAGTTGTTATAGTGTGTTTGTAAGTAAGAGAAATTTACACACAAGGCAATATGGCTGCCACATTAGGTGAGAGGTTACTGTCAGGGTAACCAGGACATTCAGCATGGATGGGTTATACAGCCCTGCATATATGGAGTCACTGATTCAGACGTCTTCTAAAATACAGCCTGAGCCTTTAACACTGTGGTGGTGGCAGTTTCATAAAAGAACTCACAGGAGGACTTCTCTTACATAATACCCATGTTTGAACTTTTAATAACCCTGAAAATATGAAGTTGCAAACTTAAAAAGGTTTATGAGAGATTAACAATTTGCAAATTCAAACAAAGATCACTTAGTGTGGCTGCTTAATGATGGGTAGTGTAATATATACAGTACTGAAGATTTATGACTTTACAAACTGTCACACAATGCATCCTTATGGTATGTAACACGAACCAGCATTTTATATAAAAAGAAAAACAGACGACATGAAATTCTGAGGCAGTACAGAGGCATGTATATTATTTCAAATCTAAAACAGAAATCGGATAGAAACACATGGGTTACACTGGTTCATTACACAAGCAGCATCTCTTACCTGGTCTTCCATCAATCCGTTCACCTTTTGTCTCTTTATGAGACACACCCATAATTAAGGAATGATTCAAAATAATTAAAAATGTAGAATATGAATTTGATCTACTACGTACAGTATGTCATTGTTTTCTTACTGTTCTATATGACTTTAGTTTTCTATGTAATGGCTCTATGACCTGCCAACCATGACTCTCATATCACCCCCCACCCCCCTCCTCTTCACCAATGGAGTGAAGTGAGATGACTATTAAACACTCTGCACTCCCTTCCCAGAAACTCAGCAGCTGATTAACAGGATCTTCCAGCTCTTGTCCACCTCGCACACTCACCCACGAATTTCTGAGGCGTGGTGCTTTTCCGTTTCCCTACATTGCTGTGCAGCCTCTCGATCACAGGCGGTCTTTCAAAAGGCACGAGCGATATCCCTTCCATCATGGGCTCCTGATCCTTCCCCTCTTCAACGGTAGGCACTGCGCAGAGAGAAATCTGATTCAATACCACCGTAAAAAAGGGAAAATTACATGCACCAATAAAGCAGCAGCAAGGGAACGTGCACATTGTGAATGTCCGCCACAGGGGGGCCGGCAATGTGGATATAAAAAGGTTGCTGTCTCCATGTGCTTCTGACTGTAGCAAAGCTTGACGCTACAGGGAAACATCAATCTAAGAGGAAACATAGTTATACATTTATAGTAATAGAATATATTACTAAGTTTCTCATTAGCACTGTATATATTATGACTTGTGTGTGTGTTTCTAGTTATGGATGAGTCTCTGAATTACCCACAATTTTTCCTCCTTACTGCTTCATTACAACATCATTACTAATCAGAGCTGCTTTTACTCAGACCAAAACAAGGGGAAAAACACTGTGTGTTGGTGTCTCCCCTTTAGACTCTTTACACAACCCTCTGACCAAACCCTTTAGACTTTACACAACCCTCTGACCAAACCCTTTAGACTTTACACAACCCTCTGACCAAACCCCTTTACACAACCCTCTGACCAAACCCTTTAGACTCTTTACACAACCCTCTGACCAAACCCCTTTACACAACCCTCTGACCAAACCCTTTAGACTTTACACAACCCTCTGACCAAACCCTTTAGACTTTACACAACCCTCTGACCAAACCCTTTAGACTTTACACAACCCTCTGACCAAACCCTTTAGACTCTTTACACAACCCTCTGACCAAACCCTTTAGACTTTACACAACCCTCTGACCAAACCCCTTTACACAACCCTCTGACCAAACCCTTTAGACTCTTTACACAACCCTCTGACCAAACCCTTTAGACTTTACACAACCCTCTGACCAAACCCTTTAGACTCTTTACACAACCCTCTGACCAAACCCTTTAGACTCTTTACACAACCCTCTGACCAAACCCTTTAGACTCTTTACACAACCCTCTGACCAAACCCTTTAGACTCTTTACACAACCCTCTGACCAAACCCTTTAGACTCTTTACACAACCCTCTGACCAAACCCTTTAGACTCTTTACACAACCCTCTGACCAAACCCTTTAGACTCTTTACACAACCCTCTGACCAAACCCTTTAGACTCTTTACACAACCCTCTGACCAAACCCTTTAGACTCTTTACACAACCCTCTGACCAAACCCTTTAGACTCTTTACACAACCCTCTGACCAAACCCTTTAGACTCTTTACACAACCCTCTGACCAAACCCTTTAGACTCTTTACACAACCCTCTGACCAAACCCTTTAGACTCTTTACACAACCCTCTGACCAAACCCTTTAGACTCTTTACACAACCCTCTGACCAAACCCTTTAGACTCTTTACACAACCCTCTGACCAAACCCTTTAGACTTTACACAACCCTCTGACCAAACCCTTTAGACTTTACACAACCCTCTGACCAAACCCTTTAGACTCTTTACACAACCCTCTGACCAAACCCTTTAGACTTTACACAACCCTCTGACCAAACCCTTTAGACTCTTTACACAACCCTCTGACCAAACCCTTTAGACTCTTTACACAACCCTCTGACCAAACCCTTTAGACTCTTTACACAACCCTCTGACCAAACCCTTTAGACTCTTTACACAACCCTCTGACCAAACCCTTTAGACTCTTTACACAACCCTCTGACCAAACCCTTTAGACTTTACACAACCCTCTGACCAAACCCTTTAGACTTTACACAACCCTCTGACCAAACCCTTTAGACTCTTTACACAACCCTCTGACCAAACCCTTTAGTCCACTTGAACATACTTCTAGCCATTTATATTTCTTTGTAATCATCGAACGAAAATGGAAATCCTTTTTTTTTATTATTTTTTATTTTTTACACAGATGTTGTGTCATGTTTTTGTTTAAAGGTTTCTCATTTGACATTTCTATTTTCTGATGCTTTGGAATTCCTGTTCTCAATCAGCCTTACAGCTATAGATATTGAGTGGGGGCAGGAGAGAGGCTTTTGTGGTGATCGCTAAAATCTACATCTCAGTCTGATAACAGCTCATTCTTTTACAGCTGTGGTCAAATGCTTGACAGACAATAAGAACAACAAAACCCACACACACACAAAGCAGTAATGCAAACTGAATACTTAACATTTACAAGGGGCATTTACAAGCACGCAATATAAGCTGTTTATATTGAAGCACACATACATTTGCTGTTGTAGTACTCTGTTGTGTTACAATTTGATAATACATCATTTGGGCTGGCCTACTCAGTCCCCAGATCTCAATTCGGTGGTGAGCACATGGATTCTTCTTGAATTATGAAAGCAACGTGGACAAACTGGAATTGTTAACACGAAGCTTGGGCAGTACTCCTGATCACTGTGTAGTGATCAAAACCTAATACTGTATGTATTTTTTTATACTCTGCAGAATAATTATTGTTCCAGTAGAAGACAAAGAATGGAAGCTTGCAGTATCTGCATCTGTGATTCCAGGGAGCAGAAGAATACAAGTGGATGCAGACACCTTTCCTTTGCGTTCCTGTCTTTCCCTTATTAAGTTGTGTCAAATGTGTTCATGCCCCTTCGTTTAGGTTACACATCCTAGTTTAAGGGATATGCAAGATCAGTGAACGCAATTAAAGAGTAAAATATTCGAAAATGAAACAGGACTAGTTAGTGAACATGATCAAAGCATCAATTTGTGACCCTACTATGTTAAAAAGTAGATCACAATGACCTAGTTCTACTGTATGCAAATGTGAAATGTAATTTTGACAGTTTGAACGCTAAACGAGTTTACTTTGGCAGCGTTTTGTATAGCGACTGTACAGCTGGGTTTTTTTTTTCATTATTTTCTAAATAAATCTTATTTTCTCATAAAGGGAAATATTCCTTACACATACAGTAGTAATGTTGCGTTTGGGAATGCATATTATCAAATGTCATAATACATCAAATCTCCTAAGAAATGTTTAAAAACAGATTTGTGTTCCAGTGACTTACGTGAATACAGGGATCTGCTCCCAGTAAAGTAATTGCAATAATCCGAATCAGTTTAACGGCTGTTTGTTCACTTTGCATGTGCTAATGAAAGCCTGGAATGTGTTCAACATGTGCCAACAAAAGTCTGTCACCTAAAACTTTCTTCTGCTTTTTTCAGTTGTGCAGAGCTCACACAGTCTTACACAGTTCTATTTTGCTCCCCAAAGCCCTATTTTATTTCACAGTGCATAAAAAGTATTTTTTGGACAAAACTATCTAAAAAATATGATTATAATAGTGTTAATGCATCTGTCCTTAACTGATAGATAATGACTTGTGGGTTACTGAGGGCCCTATGGACTTTGGTCTCAAGTTAACGACCTCCACGTCAGTAATTAACGTTTCATTAATGTCGTATTTATCATTGGCCTTGGCCTCTCAGAACTCACTGACCTGATGAACCTCATAAATTAAACCATATAAGATTGAATGATAGATACAGTGCCTATAGGAAGTATTCACTCCCCTTGAACGTTTTCACAGTTTGTTGTGTTATAACCTGAAATCTTGATGCATTTAAATGGTATTTTTTTATCCTTTGATTTACACAACCTACTCAACACTTTGAAGAAGCAAGAGAATTTTTATTGTGAAACAACAGTTAATGAAAAATAAAAAAAAATAAAATGTCTTGGTCAGATAAGTATTCACCCCCCTGAGTCAATACTTGGCAGCAACTACAGCTGTGAGTTTTTTGGGGTAAGTTTCTACCAGGTGTGCACATCAGGATTGTGCAATATTCGCCCATTCTTCTTGGCAAAATTGTTCAAGCTCTGTTAAGCTGGATGGGGAGCGTTGGTGGACAGCACTCTTCAAGTCTTGTCATAGACTCATGTCCGGGCTTTGAACGGGCCACTCTAGGACATTCACTTTCTTGTTTTTAAGCCACTCCAGTGTCGCTCTGGCTGTGTGCTTGGGGTCATTGTCCTTCTGAAAGGTGAATCTCTGTCCCAGTCTGAGGTCTTTTGCAGACTGAAGCAGGTTTTCCTCAAGGATTTGCCTGTATTTAGCTCCATCCATTTTGCCCTCTACCCTAACAAGTGTGAAAACGTCCAAGGGGGGTGAATACTTCCTATAGGCACTGTATATTGCTAGATACTTACATGCATACATACATATGCCCATACATTCACAGATGGACAGACAGAAATGAGTTTGCATTGCTCAGACCTTGCTTGTATGCCGCTCATTAGATCTGAACAGTGCTGTGTCACAGCAGCCCATACCTTGCAGTGCCCCAGCGTGTGTGGCAGGGTCCAGGCGGCCGCTCTGCAGGTAGCTATGACAGCGCTCCTTGTGCTCCTCCAAGGACGCACGCTGCTTGTAGCTCCGCCCACAGCAGTTGCACTTGTGCGGCTTGCCCACTGCGGAAGAAATGAGGCAAGCTGGTTGTTAACCCTCCTCCACTATTTATGTCACTTCACATTCAAACACTACCTGGGAATTGTTGTTTTTAACATGCATGCAAATGTAGCCTTTGAAACCGAGACATTTTCAATATGTACTTTAAATACACTAATTGTTGCATGAACAAGTTGAATGAACTTTCTAGGTGGCAGATGTAAAGAGCTTGCAACGCTTACTTAAAGTGCTCTTGAAAGATTGCAAGTGTTAATCCACAGCTTTAGACACTCAATCGTACAATATCCCGTAATACTGGAAGAAACCCGGTGAAGACACTGTGTTACGCAGTGTTACCTAATTAAAAACTCAATGGATGAGTTGAAATGGAAAAACAGTATTTCGTCCTGGGCTCTGCTATTAACTCATCTGCATGAAACCATAAAGCTTAGCATTTCTGGTTACTAATAGCAAAACTTTAATACAAAATCAAAATCAGGAGCATGATTAAAAAAAAGCGAAGAGCATGAATATTACGCTGAGTAAAAAAAAAAAAAAAGTTAGAAAAAAAATGGTAGGAGTTACAATGACGACATCTGGTTCCACGCTACAGTGTGATTCAGTGGACCCACACTCACACAAAGCCCAGTGGGTGTGGAACAGGCTTTCAATATGCCCAGGGAAAACCCACTGCAACAGGAATCAACACGGGGTTAGGCATTACAGTATGAAACCTCTGACACAAACACAACAGGAAGATTCAAAAGAAATGTTGTCGCCTGTTCTTGGCCGCAACTTAGTGCTACTGGGTGATTGTAAAATTTTCTGATTTCCTTTCCAGTTTCCAATGATTCATACTCTCTGTACCGCACAAAGAGATTCTGGGCAACGTTGCATAAAAAAACAAAATAATTAATCCAAAAGCTACTGGTGTCCAATTGTTTCCAATGGGGGTTTTGCAGTGCAGAAATCAAAGCTAACCACACACTGATACTTTGTGGGGACTATGTGGGGTGCAGCTTCAGTCTGCACTATGCAACAGGAACAAGGTTAGGGTTATTCCTCTCAGAAAATCGGAAAAGGAAAACATTTCAGCTGTCGACTTGTCAAGAAAAGTGAGGGTGAGCAGTCCATCTCATTCACGGTCACTCTCACACCTTGTTTCCACCTGCCCCTGGGATTGAATTGAAAGCATTTTGAAATCAATCCCACTTGTGTTAACAGGAGCAAACTAATGGCTGCATTCAGTCAATAAGCCTCCTCTGTGTCTTGTCTATAGCAGGTGATGGTTTATAATAATTGCTAATTGATGTGTAGGATTAGATTTAGGTTTTGTAATGAGGACCTCGCCATGTATGAACTCATCATGCAGCCAGTTCCGTGAAGAGGTGATTATTATCTGGATTAGTTAACATTAACTGATAAAAAATATGACATCGGAGCTTTAACCACACTGACTAAGAGTCGTGTTCAAAACCAAAATCTGTTTTCATTTTGAAGCATTAAGTGAAAGTGAGAAACTCTGAGCTGGGGATCAGAGTCCCTTTGACCTTTCATTTGTAATTTCTTTGAAAATGGCTGCACACTTTCTGAGCTATGCAAATGCAGTATTTTGCTTGGGATTGTAGTGCTGATGAATAGAAAGAGGCTGGCGGCACTGTGTGAGTCCTGTTACGGTGCAGTGTTGTGACAGTGCCACTCAATCCTGACCTGAAGGACAGGGTTTTTCTGTTCAGTGCTATACTTCTGCTAAGATTAGCACATTGAACTGTGCAGTAGTTTTGTCTTGTGAACTGCTAGAGACCAATACACGCATCTTAAGTTATCTGACCCTGTGTAACCTGTAATCATTCCTGATAGACCAGGGACGAGGGTGGTTTGAAAAATTAGGGATGCATAACATCTCTGTGCCCATCACTAGACTGTACCAGTCACCTGAATGTTATGTTGGAAGTGAAACAGAAATAGCCTCTATGCCTGTAAACACATTTTTTGCACCTGCATTCTCCCTGCCTACACACACACTCTCACACACACACACACACACACAGGCACAGTAGCTTTCTTATCTGAGAAAAGTGTATCACTCCTAGTGGCGTCGCTCGCTGCTGGTGTGGATATTCCCATTTGACTGCAGCGACTCCTATTCACTGGCGTCCAGTGTGGATGCAGCTTTACAGGGGAGAACATGCTGCGTCGCTAAAACAGAATCTGTTTCTATTTTAATTCTGCACGTAAGTAAAGTAAGAGACGGCTCAAACACTCACCCATGATCCGATGCGTCACAGTCTTCAATAGCGCTTACGATAAAGTAGAAAAATAGATTTGCAGAACGGCATTCATAGTAATACAAGGTAAGTGGTGACTTATGCATAATAATAATAATAATAATAATAATATATAATAATAATATAATATAATAATAATAATATAATAATAATAATAATAATGAATACATAACAACAACAATGTATTATAAGAAGAAGAATGTTTCACTTTAAAATGCTTAAAGAAATTAATAAAAAGGATCAATGAAGGAATTTGTAAAGAAATACAATCGAGATTGCAGCAAGTTTTATATATAAATGTATAACAATAAAATACTTTTGTTTAAAATATCAGTTCAACTATACTACTATTCCAACATTTATTTTACAACGGAGTTGCTGGAGATCAGGGTGGTAACCTGTTTTGTAATGGGACAGCCCATCTCTAGCATGTCCAATAGGAATGCATGGGTGGGTTCATGTATTTATTTCCAGTCTTTTGGATCGTTTCCAAGTCACGTCTGGTGTGACTGACATTCGGCGACTTCGCTCGCTCGCTCACCTCCAGTGTGGATGCAGTTAAAGGAAATACTGCTGCATTTTAATGTTTGAAATATCTGCTTAGACATTACGGGGCCTTGACCTGTGTCCTCGTAAGGCTGGTTTTGTTAGGTGTTCCTATCTTACAGGGACATTTTTGACACTATACACACATACAAACTGACACACACTCCCCTAGCTGAGGTCATCTGGAAAGCCACCACAACCTTCTGTGCTCCATCTCTGCCCAGTTCCCTGAGCCCACACACAATCCTGCTAACAGGCTTAGTCTGATTGGCCTACATGTGGTTATTGACAGACAGGGGTTCTCTATTATATGCACTTTTTTAATGGAGTGGTCACACTGTAATCATTTTTTTCCTTCAAATTTAAGATCATAAACATGTTCCTGCCTCTTACTGTAAAGTGTTACAAGTGTATGTACTGGCGATTACTTCGGAACGCAGCAGGAAATAATCTTTGAGTTCACACATAAGTAATTCCTCTCCTTTCGCATTGTTTGCCACTGCATCAGATTTTGCTTGTTTTCTGATTGGGGTTGCTGTTCTTATTGCACTGCATAACAAAAACTATGATGCATGTGTGCAATTGTTTAACGCACACACATCATGTCTTGGTTGCGAGTGAGGAAACACCCTTGATAATGGAGTAAACCTCGCTATTATAAGCTACTCCATTTGCTTTTTTTCTGTTTGTCACGGTGTCTCCTTTTTGAAAGCTGATTCTAGTTTCCAGTCCCAGGGTGGGGACGGGAGGGGAGAGCAGAGGATAGGAGGGGTGGGCTTGGTGCATTTCTGATATGCAACAGTTCAACATTTCATGGGCCAGTCTGCCTGAGTCAGTCAAGCAACCTGCACACCAACCAGGGTCACAGCCGGAAAACAAAGCAAACCAACATTAAGAATGACACACTTAACTTTGACAGTCATGGGCGGTGTACACAGCATTCCAACTTAATTAGTCTGTAATATCTGTCAGAAATAATATTATACATAAATACACATAAACTTTTTTCATATTAATATTATTAAGTGATCAGCCGTTCGTGTCATCTATACCAACAGACTTTGCAGTTTGACACATTATAAAACCAGTTGGATTTCTGCATGTTTGTATTTATCACGAACACACTACCTGGAAGAAATGTTTAACACCAAACCGGAGTGATTCTGCATGCTTTGTCATACTACTCCACATCTCATCATGCCTTTCTAAGCTATGTTATTATTATTTTATTTTACCATGGCATACCCCAAACATTTAGCATGCAACCTTTTTTTTTACATTTATAAAACTGCTTCATTGTCTCTAAGTACCTTTCACCTACCGCACTATGTCTGTTTCTTTTCTTCTTCTAATGTTACACCTGCAAACTGGGACGAGTGCCATCACAGTCCCAGAGGAAGGAAAGCCACGGCTGACATGTTTACAGAGTTGCGTAACGGAGCTAGCGGGAGAACCAGTCTCTCCGGCAGGCTGCGAGTACCTCGCATTCCAGTCCTCCCAGCTCAGGTGGCAGGCAAGCAGGGAGTGGAGGAGAGGAAATGAAGGAACTCTACATACAAATATTTGTGACAGAAGTTGTACAGGTCAGAGAGGGCGTGCTAGGAGATTATATCTTCATAAGCCATCATCGCCTCCCTATTTGCACATGACTGGCAGAGATACGCTGAATCCAACAACAATAACTGTAATCTTCTGTCTGTTTCTCTTGTCTGGATGTTCTTGTAGAGTTTTATTGAGATCACTGGGGCTGCAGTTTCCAAGTGCAATGGTAAGAGGTGCAGCTGGAGTGAAAGCTATTCTGTGTTATAATGCGCACACCCGAAGCTTTATCCCCTGCTACACACTTCATGCTGATGAGAAGTTTCACCACAAGAAGCTAGCACCTTGGCAGATTAAGAAGCTCAAGGCAACTCAGCAATGTATATGAAGTGTGCATTTAGGGTTACAGTGGCAACATATAGTAATAATGGAGCTCATCATTTTTTGTTATCCTAAATTGTACTTATGGTGTAAATAACTGCATTAACTGTCAAGAAAATAAAATCAGATTATAATCAAACACGGTTTGTGTAGTGTGCCATCTTTATATGCTGATTCCCAAATGCAACATTATTTAATAAGAAATCTATTACAAAAGCAGAAATTCGAAAGTCTGGTTACTGTCAAAAAAAATCTGACAGGAAATGTATGTTTTTTTTTTTTTTTTTTTTAAATTAAGAGAATTCTCAAAAATCACCTTTGCACCACTATGCTAATATTTTTGACTGTGGTATTCAAATGTCGATTGTATGACCTGCGCTTCCCGGAAAGGGTCTGGTACAAACTGTAACTCCTTGCCATAGTTCTAGGGCAACGAAACTGATGCAAATTGCAATTGCTGTACTTTCTTTGCCTCTAGACAAGTATTCCGAGCAAAGGAACAGCCAATACTGTACTGTAGACCATCTGTCATGCAGCCTGGTGTGAACTTGACTCTGCCACCTCACTGAATCAATGCCTTGAATGACTATTGATAAAACCTGCTAAAAAGAAATTCAGTAATTCTATATAACAGCGGTTTTCAAACTTTTTTTAAACTATACCCCTTCTGTCGGGAGGTTTCAGCTAAAGTACAATTTTCGCTCTACTGAATGGTACCATGGTTTAAATAAAAGGCAAAATAATCTGATTAACAATTTTCTCTGTGTTAACTTAATATATATTTTTTCACAACAGTCTGGGACTGGCACACTGCTGGTTTGGACAGAGTTGTTCTGCATACCCCCCTACGACCCTTAGCAGTACCCTGCTGAAGATCCCTTATATATAACATCAATAAAAACATCCCATGACAGTATCCGAGCATTTGTTCAAATGCATTACTTTTTCGCTGTATTTTACATTACAAGATGATTCAGTGTTGAACAATATGATTTAAAAAACAATAATAACAAAAAAGACTAGAAAGAGAAAATAATAAATAAAAACGATCCAACAAATTATACCACGGGTGTCCGGCAAGTGGCTGTGAAGCTGGCATATTAAAGGGGAGACTCACCAGAGTGGGGCCGGGGGTGTCCCGCGATTGGCTGTGAAGCTGGCAGATTAAAGGGGAGACTCACCAGAGTGGGTCCGGAGGTGTCCGGCGAGGGCGTCACGGCGGCGGCAGGCATAGCTGCAGAAAGGGCACTTGAAGGGCTTCTCTCCCGAGTGCAGTTTGATGTGTCGGAGAAGGTTTCCCTTCTGAGTGAATGAGGCTCCACACTGGTTACACTGGAACGGACGCTCGCCTGAAACATGGAGGTATCAGGCACTAGGGTAAGCGTGCAAACTGTACATGTGTTATAAACTTTGAAAATAAGCAGATCAATATTATTATAAATAATTTCTAACAACACATTAAACCTCACCCAAATTAGAAATATTATCAATCATTTTGTGCAAATTATTATTATTATTATTATTATTATTATTATTATTATTATTATTATTATTATTGCAGTCATATTAGTGCTAGTAAATGTGACAATACTGGTGTCTGAATTTACAATTTCTTATACTGCAATTTAACACTTCAGCACTAAAATAGGGACACAACTTCACTTCCAATTTAATGACCAATCCTGATGTCAGCAGACTCAGAGAGGTCTGAAGCACCCACGTCAGTCACTTCGAGTGTAATCCTGTGATATCCGGCTTGATGAGGGACATCCCCTTACTGATCAATCGTTAGTAAACAAACTGTTGATGGCATCAGCTCATTTAGCATGTGGGTGTACATATAAATACACATTATATATTAGCTGGGCAAAGTCAATATATTTTTTCTACAAAAGGCTACTCTAAAAAAGTTTAAGCAAGCATCCCAAGTTGACTAACCAAACTTCTCTCCCACATTTAAACAGCATTTTTGATGTTCAACTCTCTCAAATCCTTTGACTGACCTGATCTCATTGCTACCTGGTTAGAGTTCCAGGACGACTTTTTGTTCTTTTGTACAAAGGGGATCTTTCGTTTACGTTCACCTCATTCAATCCAAACAGGCACAGACACATAAGAAAGGAGTTAAGCATTAAAGCATCTGAAAGCATTAAAGTAGCAAATCATCTATCCATGACCCTTCCAGCCACAGGTCACTTCATCCCCACTTTCACCCTGTCCTCACACACCATTCACAAGCTGTTAACTTCGAGAGGTAAATTATTTTTCAAATTTGAGATTTCAAATCATGTCCCACCTTCTACTATTTTTTGTAAGTATGCTACAAGCTCTAATGTTATTCACAACAAACTGCAGGGCACCCATTGCAATATTTGTTTACTCTTAATTGCACGGTGTGCAAAGCTATTGCAGCCACTCAATGACAGTTACCACCTGATACTTTATATTTTACTTCTGTGCATTTACATATCTGTGCAGGTATGCTAATGTTTGAAGTGAGTCGTGTACTGGTTACTCCAGCATGTGTACATGACACCTGATATTTTATTCCTGCTTCACACCACCTAGTTAAAAATGCAAGCAGCAAATCATATTTAAGCCAAAAGCAATGTTTTAATTGCTGCCTTTTGGCTAGTGTCCTTATTACTTAAGGCATCCTGACATTAGATAAAAAAAATTCTGACAAAAAATAAATAAAAGCCTTTTCAGTAGAAGACAAACAAATAACTGTTTTTGTAAGATTCCAATATTTTTTGTCATGATCACAAAAGTCTGTGCAAGATTTGGTATTTTGTCAACCACTTACCCCCACTACCCCTTCCCTCCTCCATAAAGATAGCTGTATTGTTTTTTATACGAGGAAGAAACCCTTCTTTCCTGTCAATACTATTCCCAACACAGACTGTTCACTCACTAGTCAGGTGGCTGCTTTCGCAGAAGAGGTCAACAGGATATTACATTAAAAAGCAAGCTTTTTTCTTTTACTCAAACTGGGAGGTAAAAAGACTGAAGCGCAGAAGCTGATGTGGTTTGGTTACAGTGCAGGTGTTGCTCTATACAGGAACAGACAGATGCAAACCCAAATTTTTAAGAAGTTTACAAGACCCAGAAACCACAGATCACCCCTTTGCATGGAGACCCAGTAAGCATGAAGTTAGCACATGAAGACAGTTTGTCCTGGGACCTGAGGCCTTGTATGGCTTCTATTTCAGCCGAGTGACAGCGGTAGGGTGACTGCGGTCCTGGAGCAGCCTAAGCTGGCGGTTTTGAGATCAGGTGAAATCAGAGGGCTTCGTTTCCTGCTGCTTACCAGTATGGCTCCTCTTATGAACATTTAGCACATTGGGCCCAATGCATACAATCCCACAGATGTCACACTTCAGTTTACCGTTGGGCAGTCGGACTCCTCCATCGCCGGGCCCCTCCGCTCCCTGGCTGTGGTCGTGAAGCCCATTGTGGCTGCCCATCAGGGGCTCCTCCATCCTGTCTGCCTCCTCCACACTCGGGACCCCCTCCTCCTGAGCCAGGGCCCTGTGCTCCGACTCCTCATCACTCTGAGCTTCTAGCTTGATTAGTTTTGCTGCAAAGCAAGAAACAGAAGAAGACAAAGACTCAGAAAAGGAAAAAAATTAAAAAGTTGTACTAAATGATTACTGCTTCTGGTAAACCCAGGGGCCTTCCAGTGTTGAAATCTGCAGCTACAACTGTTCTCCAGAATGGTCACAGGAGTAATTTCTCATGGACCATTCTCATGGAACATCAGCAAGCTCTACAGTCTGGACCAGGGAGCCCAACTGAGCTTCTTCTATCAACTGACAATTCAACCAATTGTATAGACTCCCCACATTCCAGACACACTGTCATTACAACAATATATACCTAAACAGAATATATGAGACGAGCAGTGTGTTTGTGCCTGCATCTTCCGTAATGCAAGTTTTTTTATACATTTATATAAGGCAGAAATAATAATAATAAAACATCTTGTTCCAATGACACTTGAGTGGCCAACAGTGCCTTCGCACATGTGGGAGATAGCTGACAGGTGCCAGGCCTGCAAGGTTTCTACTTGACTGCATCTTCACAAAAATAGGAGATTTAGTAGAAAACAGTGCCTGCTCATTCAGCACCTTCCCCTTACTCAGAGCTTGGGAGTCGCTGAGTAAGAACAACACGGCCACAAACTGTTCAAATGGGAAATGCATGAGAACTGTTTTTTATTCTTTATATATCATCAGCATTCTCACTATTTCTCATTCACTTGTGAACCTTCACTTGTTAAACCTGTATCAACATGGGTGACTGGCTACCTCAGTCCACACAGTACAACCTAGTCCTCAAAGAGCAAGTCTCATTTGAGACAACAAAACACCTACACAGTATACAGGGATTTTTAAAAAAACAAAAATGATGGTAGAAATTCACAGAACACAAACAAAAGAATCCAAGGAAAACCTAACCTATTAGGTGTTACAGTATCTCAGTTTGTGTTTTTCAAAGTACAGGTTCAGTGTTAGATTCGGGATGATTAACCACATTCCTACAATGCACAGCCATGCAGCAATGTCTAGAGGACAGGGAGTGGGAGAGTTTCAGTTAAGTCCTTGCATTCACTGGCTTTATCATGAATGTAAACCAGCCTGTCCTTAAATCTAATCTGGCCATTCCTGTTTCTTAAAGGGCACAGCAATGAGGCAGATTCCTGAAACAAACTTCCTGGAGATACAAACTGAAAAATAAGTAGTGTGCACACTATCTTCTATTTTCTAGTATGCTGCGTCAGAAATATGTATGAAGTTTATAATTGAGCAACAGAGAAAAACAACTATAATAAAAAAAATAAATAAAAAAATTCAACACTCCTTGCAAAGTTAAGTTCAGTTCACCCCATTTTTTAAAATGTTATGTAATGGGGTACTCCATTCCATCTGCTTGTATTTGTTCATATAGGGAATAAACATCTTTATCTGACTACCTTTTCAGAAGCAGGAGTGGATTTTAACACCAGGGATTCAGACAGTGTGAAGGAATACCTGCATTTTAGATAATACCAACCTAAGGGCCTCTAGGGTGAAGGGAGGTGTTTTCAGCAGACCCTGACTGACCCCTGATTGAACCCAGCTTGGGTGCTACTGCAGTTCAACTGTAACACTTACTAACATGACTCCTGCTCTATCGTACATTTCAATTCAACATGTTCAATGCCTGGGCTAAAAACAGGGTTCGATTTGCAAGCAGAACAAAACATCGAATTGCGATGGATTCACTAGGTGGGGGTCCACAGTCAGGAACTGCAGGCCCCCTCCAAACAACGAGCCTGAAAGCCTGCGAGCCTGAAAGCCAGCGAGCAGTGCGCACATTGCAGATCAGATCAGAGCTCCACTTGAATAGGTGCTTAGAACTAAAGAATGGAGAAATCCTCTGGAATGAAACAGTGTCGGTGGCTGCCAGGGCACAGCCAGGAGGAGTGGCACAAACTGGTTTATCAATAGGGCTGCATTTTGGGAGTGGAGCACAAAGGGAAGTGGCATCTAGCTGTGTTAAACTAGCCTGCGAGAAATACCTGCACACACCATGCGAAGAGCAAAAGGAGGAATGCAAAAGAAACAAATGCAGTAGAGCCTCAAAGTTATAAACACTTTGGGAATGGAGGGTGTTTATAACTGGCATTTCTATAATTCTGAAAAGTTTATTATTTTCAATGATTTTAATGCATTTGTACTGCATTAGTAAAACTACTTCTTGTGGTCAATCCTTTCGTAGCCCTTTGCCAGGAGGCAAACCCTGGTGCAATTCTTTTATTGTGACTCACGGTTATGACCGTGGTCTATACAGTGAACATTGTACTTGAAATTATATTCAGAGCAGGGTTAAAACGTTATGTAACAATGGTTTAGGCATAAACATAATACAATTATCGGAGACAACCCCAGATCATGTTCTGAGGCCTGAGATACTGCCCAGTCAGTCACACAATAAACCACAACTCTTCTGTATAAAAAACAGCCATGTTAATTATGTGACTTTTTCTAAATAATTAATACTTAAGTGGCCACAAATCTGTAGATCCTCAGGGCTCACAAAATTTTGGTAATGGTGCTTGCCCTTCGGGCAGTCCATTATCGACATTTGGTTGTCCAAAGAAAATGTCAAGTTACCCATAATTGACCTATGGTCTGTGATTTGTACAAAGTATACTGTAGTCAATATAGGTACAGTATCTCAGGGTTCACACACTTTTTCACCATCAAAATTCCATACTTTCTTCAGATTTCCATTTGTTCTTCCCAGACTTGTGTTTTAGTTAGTTTTTACTAGTTTGCTGATAGTTATCCACACTGCCTGGAAGCCACAGAGCATTATAGCTTTTTGATCCAGAGCAGAAGTTGCTCCTGGTTTTCTAAAAGTATTTGTCAGAATCTGGAGGTGCATATCTAGCAAGAGACAATGCAGCTATGCAAAAGAGACGTAAGACACAGTCTTAGAACTGTCCAATATTTGAAAACTACGTTGCATTATTTACAAAGAATATAAAAATTGTACGCTGCAAGTATACTTGTGCCAAAATAGGATAGAATAATGGTACCAATAGTAAACTAAAACCAGACAATTCTGGCATAAGTATACTTGAAGTTTGTTACTTTTTTGTAAGGGATGATATTAGAACTTCTTTATACCCTCTGTTAAATGTTGAACACTATGGGTGGTGAAAAATAACAAAAATGAAATAACAAATGTGCACACATTATATATTAATAATGTGCAAGTGTTGTGTATTAAGCATATATGTCAAATACTAAATACAGTACACCCTCGCTATAACACCCCTGTTTGGATCCAAAGCCTTTTGTTCGCTGTAGTAAAAGGACAATCCAAAACAAACAATACAAGTTGCTGGAGTAAGTTGAGGAAGTCACCTTGGATAAAGGCATTAGCTAAATTATTAATATTAGTAGTGTTTTTATTCTCTGATTTTCTTTATTATTACAGTATTTGTCACTACTAGCACTAATAATAATAATAATAATAATAATAATAATAATAATAATTATTATTATTATTATTAAAATCAGTATTTAATCATATAATGAAGACCATATAACCAGGATGTAAATAGTATATCTACATTCGGCTCACGGTTTGGACCCGAGACTGTTGCTGCACTCGGTACGGTAAGTTACAAGCAAGCACCATACATTTAAAATAAAATTACCGGTACATTTTATAAATCACACTAGAGAAATGAAAAAAAGTGACGTTAACATGCTATCTGAGTCAGTGATAATAACTATCAAATTTGATGTATTTATTTATTTATTTATTCCTGGGTTGGGAAGTAACGTTAACGATTTAATAAAGGTAACAACAAGATAACAAAATATGAATCTTTGTTAGCAGAGTACAGTAGTTCATAATTCCAGTCTGTAACTTTGTTTAAAAAAGCACAGCCTTCAATATAAAAGTATATACTTTGGCTGTCGTAGTGTCCGTTTTAACCTATGTTTCACTGGGGAAGACACAGTCATGTGACACACACCAGAGCGCTGGAGTTGTCAGGGGTGTTACACGGGGCAATCCTCGCGGGATTTGGTCACAAGCAATGTTTACGTGTACATCACCACGGAAATCACTCAAGCTTTACCAATGAAAAACACGGATCCCTCTAAACGTGTTTTACCGGGATGATATTGGTTTAATTAAAGCACAGAACATAATCCTGAGTGAAAAATCGGATTGCCCGTCAGGTAAGCAGCCAAAAAAACATGTTGTTCAACAGATTATTTAGGTTGTCCCGGAACGTCGAGCTAGCGATTTTGCGAGCCCTGATCCTTCTTGGTCATACTTTGGGTGAAAAAAAAACAAACAAAAAAAACAGCTCAGTTGCCCTTTGTGGTTCTCACTCTTACCCATCGCTCTGATGAAAAGACAGCCCTTACAGTACCAATTGATCTTCAATGACAATGCGGATGGGGCACTAGAATGGCAATGCATTGATTATTTACAAAGGAAGCTGCAATGGTAATGGTAGAATGGTAACCCTAACCCTAACATTTCCATAGTGTTGCATACCAATTGTTTCCCACTGGTAATGAACACACAATATACATTGTTAATCAATTGTAAAATTAATCTAGCACATAAGTACCAGTGCACTATAGTATCAGGTGATGCTATGGTTTCTTTAAGGTCCTTCAGTAGTGTTATAATGGTATTTCTCAAGTGTTTGAAAGGGAGGGCCTTACTTGCTTTAACAGACTGTTACTTCAGCAGAGAAGCTTTTTGGAGAAGTCATGGCTCTCTTTTCTTGCGATGTCCCGCCAGGCTGTCCCAGCCCAGAAGCAGCAGATGTTTTGCAATCTCTTGTCCTCCTTCTCATTCTACCCACTGACTTATCAGAAACACGTGAATCCCTCTCAGGGGCAGTGGCTGACTGAGGCAATCTCGGATCTGAAGAGTTGCAGTACAGCACCTGCAACCTGCTTTTGCTTTGTCAGTGACTTCACCACTTATTGTAAACTTGTGTGTTATTTGGGGGGGGGGGTCATGAACGCTCCTCCCCCTACTTCTCTCCTACCTATATCATCTGCTATTCCCCTACTTAATCCCCAAGCTTTGAGTTTGCTCTGTCTTGAGTTTTTTTTTTTTTGGTTTTCCACTATCCTCCCCTCCTCTCCCACTATGCTTTGTCTTCTATTTGGCTCTCCACCTCTGCAGCTGCGCTCTCCTCTGCCACAGTCTGCCTCTAGGAGGTGAGTGAAATTCACTTCTCGAACTTAGAAGCCCAGCCGCCGCTGAATCCGTCCTCCGCGAAGAAGGTTCTCCACGAGTCAAGGAGGACCCCCGGCCAAACTGAACTATCACTGTCATCTTTCCAGTCTCTCCTCTAGATCCCCCTTGTGGGAAGTGTCGGCTGCATCCCAGCCTTGGAGACAAAACGGTTTGGTCTCACCTCCGCAAGGGCGTCTCTCCCCGAGCAAAGGGGAATTTCCTTTCTCTTCTCTAAGTCATAAGCACATATCTTCTATTATCAATTCCTGAAGTCTCTTCCTCCTCGCATCCCTCAAGCATGTCCAATATTAAACGATCCTCACTGCGTACTGCATTAATAAACCAAGAGATTTTTACTACTTGGGTTTCGATTTATTAATTTGAGAATTTAAAGAAAATGTAGAAAATATGACAATACAATTGTAAGTGCGAGTCTCTGGTCGAAGTAATAAAGACAATGTTAAAACAAGCTTTTGCATTAACCCTTTTCTTAACTGACAGGATATTAATGTTTTACATGTACACCTCAATAATAATAACTGTAGAGACTATTTTCAGGAACTAAATCGGAAACAAAACAGCATAACAATAGGGCTCTACAGGGCGACTAATTTGGTCGCATAGGAGACAAAAAAAATTGCTTGATTTTATTTTAGGTGAATGTGTGCCACTAGAAATTCCTAAAGGTTGACTATGAAAAAAATTACGTGAATATTTTTTTAGCTGAATGTAAAAAACATTAAATAAATATAAATAAATAAACTCACAGATCTAAACTCTCACAGCTCAATCGTAATGTACACTCTGAATGTAGTTTATTGGTGTCCATTGCCCACTGTTAATCACACATCAAAATCTACAAATCCCATACCCTCCCAATTTCACTGACTGGAGAAGTTTCAAAAGAAAACCGTGATGAACAAAATTCAGATATGTAGGTGTCTTTACGAGAAATGAGCAATGAACAATGATATCAGATTCGTTTTGTCCGGCCATACACAACGTTTCATAGGGCGTCGTACTACGCGTTTAACATTAATTTGTCTAGACTTCTAAAATGTATACACAATATATATCATAAATTTATACTTAGTACGTGAATTTTATTATTATATAAAAGAAAAAGAATGGACTTTTTCTAGGCCCATAAAAAAGTGCTACCCCATGGGCCAAGATCTAAAATGTTTTTCACGATTTTCACGGTTAGATATAGATATATATATATATATATAATATATATATATATATATATAATATATATATATATATGTACAGTCCGCACATATTATATAGGATTGATTAGTAGTACATGACATTGGTTAGTAGTACTGCAGACCTCTGCAATACAACCATGATCAACAGCATGCAACCACATACAGGCATGTGTCTGTATGATGTACTGCATAGTACACGTGCATAACACACACCAGTACAAAGTATTTTTAAAAACTTCCCACAAGAATATAAATGAAAGGAAATGCAGAACTAAGTCAATTCCTGAAAAGAAGCAAACCGCAAACTAATCATATCCACTGCCATGCTAGTGCCTCTACAGCACCAGTACAGGGTAATCAGCCCATGGGCATTTTTCACAAAAGTATTTTTCATATTCGTTTTTTAAATTGTTTGAGTTTAATGTTCCTCAAACTAAAAAAGAGCGTAAAGACTAAAAGCTCAAAAGCTGAGAGAGCCAGGGGGTAGTCTGGTTAAGCCTTTTCATTTCCTCCACCCTTGTTCTCAACAAACCTGTTCCCAATCCTGCCTGACCCATCCCAACTCCTGACACCTGTGGCCTGGAGCCAAACCCAGCTGAGCCCCCCTGCCAGTAACAAGCACATACCTCTGATCTGGACGTGCCTTCCCAACACATACATTTTAAGAAAAAAATAAAAATTAAAAATTAAAAAAACATAGCCAGGAAATCCCTTGAGCTATAACATTATGTATTACAATAAGACAATTCCATTCTTTTAGGGAACACTGGAACACTACAAGAGGTTTTTGTTTTGTCTCAGGCACCAAAGTTTTTGTTCCAAATCTGAATTTAATCCAAATGAGGATTAATAAAAAAGAACATTACTGTTGCATGCTGTACAAGCAAGGTGATCAGAACCTAATTGTGACCTGGAGACATCAGTCATCTTCTTCATTCATTAAAATGCCTTCAAATGAATCAGAAATGTGAACGAGTTTGTCATTGTTGACCAATTCTTCTTCGCTCGTTTTGTATAGAAGCTTGATCCATTCCTGTTTTTACTAAGAGTTTAACAAGACACACATGAGCTTCTTCCCTATACACTGTGGCCCATCAAGCTTGTATTAAAACCTGGAATGGGTATAACTGCTATGCAATATCTTATTCCATTTCCTGTACTGTACAGGAGTAAAAACAGCAAGTCAAACCAAGCATAACAGTCCCTAGTGCAGAATAGCCTGGACTAGGAAACTTAAGAAGTGAAAAGGAACTTACTGCTTGGGGAGTACTGCCCATTGGGAGTGTTTGAGGACAGGTCCACCACCATGCTGGAGTGTTCTCTTCTGGGAGAGTGGTCACCGTTACCTGCAGTCAGACGAGAGTCACAGTTAATCTACCAGCAATACTGGAGCTGTCATGGGCCAACCAAAGCAGCTGCTATTATTGCATATCATTTGCATATACAAACCAGACTGTGCGTGTGTGTGTGCGTATGTGTGTGTGTGTGAAGTTAATTGGAGAAGGGAAAAAAATTCCCAAGAAAAACACACATTCCCCAGCAAAAGTCCCAGGATGAATTCCAACAATGGGGAGTTTTGCAGTCTGTGGAAAAGCCCATATCAATAATATTGGCCTGCGTACAAGATACTTAATTGGTCACACACACGGACACACATATACTGTATATAGATAATAGCAACTAGTGACTGATACAGGAAGACCGCTACAAAGCACTGAGACTTCAACCTAAAATGTATTAAATAATGTAAATACGTTTATTTTAGTATCACTATATAAATGCCACCACTGAGTGTTTTCCTACCTATGAATAAATCAATAAACACAATCAGACTGACACGGGGTGCAGGTCGTGAGCACGCTCTATTATCCAAACTCAGAGCAGCATGCACAAAGATAAGCAGGATGGATCTGCACAAGGTACTGGGCGTTGCGACCACTTTATAAGGAACCTTGCCTTCCTAATAAAGTTGTCACATTCAATGGGCCTCATGCAATGGGTTCTTACTTTATAAACAACCCGGTTTACATAAATTGTATTGCCAAAGCTTTTTATTTCAGCAATCTGCATAATTTTTTTGAAAGGAAAATAAACCTGACATTATTTTGCTTAAAAAAAAACAACAAACAAACAAAAAAATAAAACAACTGAGGTGGACGTATGGCACCAGTGGGTAAATTGCACACTGGAGTAAAAAATAAAAAATAGTTTAATATAAAATTCTGGATGAGGTAGTAAGCCTGAATGTCCCATGGGACACGCCTATAAAGGAGATGGGCTGTGACTTTAACAGTCTACAGCATTATCCCTGTGAGCAAAGTGAATCCTATAAAAGTAAATAAACACTCTGGAGATTTTCCTGTAATTAAGGGTGTATAAATGACAGCACAGAATTAGACCCCTGGTGTCCTATTTCCACTGGGAACATGGCAAGAGGCTTCTACACTCCCAGAGCTCTCATCAAATTACCAGATGAGTCACACTGACAAGACTGCAGATTAATCCTCACTGGGGTTGACATTACAAGAAGTAATCCATAAACTGTCATAAAAAAGATAGCAGGTATGACTGGGAAATCCCATAGTTTTGGAGATCAGTTTCATTAACAACACATACTACTACAGATGCTACTGCTACTGCTGGTAAAACCTTGCAGGTTTATCGGCTGATTCTGCGTCTCCCTGACCTGCACAGCCCCTACAATACATGCTATGGTGCCAATGTACTGTAAATGCTAAGGTACTGTAAGCAGGGTTATCACTGACTGCAATGATTTCAGCCTTTGCCTTCTGTGCAGTGAGCGCCATAGAAGCTCCACTGTGTCAAACTCTGTAAATAACACTTGACTGTTCAAAGCAAGACTCTGGGGAACACTTGTGTTTGATTGTTGAAATAAATGCAGGCTTTCCTGGGGTTGCTGTAGCATTGGAAATCTCCAGATTGCTCAACGTACCATGGAGTGGGTATTGTTGGATCTCGGTATGTTGTCATAAGGGACATTTTACTATGAACTGTGGTTTTCAAGCCTTGGGGATGACCCTGATCGATATAAGTGCAATCGGTTTCATCGCCATGGCAAAAACTGACAGTCGTGGACAAAAAAATAACAGAACCTCCCTGCCTGTGCTAACTTGCTAAATCCTGTCTAATTCCTGCTTCAAGCAGCTGTATCCCAAAAAACTGACATACTGCAGACTCCCGTTTCAAAGGGAGGCAGCAGTCTTTCATTCTACTGGATGTCACCCTGTTACAATTTATACAGCTCGCCTTCAGGTGCATGGAAGCAAACCATCCGTCAACAAACACATTTATAAATGCAATCAGACAGCAGGATCACATATTTACAGAGGTCTTTATCAAGAGTACTAATTTGACTTGATACTCTTTTTTTTTTTTTTTTTTTTTTTTTTTTTTTTTGGCTCATACAATAAGAGACAACCACACACACAACATGTATGGGTGTGCTCACGTTTCAACCCATCATCAATAGCAAGCATGCTTTTTCTGTCTGTTTGTTTGTTTGTTTGTTTGTTTGTTTTTTGCCTTCTGGCACCACAGTTTATCTGTTCAGCTACAGCCAACACATTTGCATCTTGCATCCTCATTAAAATATGCGTTAATTTTTCTCCAAAAGCAAACTCCCCTTGTGGTGAAATCCGGTTCTAAGCTAACATTCTTACACAATATTGTGTTCAGTTCTGGTCACCTCGCTATAAAAAAGATATTGCTGCTCTAGAAAGAGTGCAAAGAAGAGCGACCAGAATTATTCCGGGCTTAAAAGGCATGTCATATGCAGACAGGCTAAAAGAATTGAATCTGTTCAGTCTTGAACAAAGAAGACTACGTGGCGACCTAATTCAAGCATTCAAAATTCTAAAAGGTATTGATAGTGTCGACCCAAGGGACTTTTTCAGCCTGAAAAAAGAAACAAGGACCAGGGGTCACAAATGGAGTTTAGAAAAAGGGGAATTCAGAACAGAAAATAGGAGACACTTTTTTACACAGAGAATTGTGAGGGTCTGGAATCAACTCCCCAGTAATGTTGTTGAAGCTGACACCCTGGGATCCTTCAAGAAGCTGCTTGATGAGATTTTGGGATCAATAAGCTACTAACAACCAAACGAGCAAGATGGGCCGAATGGCCTCCTCTCGTTTGTAAACTTTCTTATGTTCTTATGTTCTTAAAAGAGAAGCGTGCTGGGTTGTGAAAGACGGGCCTAAGAAAACACTTTATCATATTATTAAAACATGTAGTAGTTGTTGAAAGAAGAAACACAGGCACACAGTCACACTCCAGCACTGTACCGTGCTATAAACCATTTCAACAGCAATCAAAATATTAACTGAAGTTATTAGTGCAGTACTTGAAAAGCTATACACACCAAAATGATTGTAAATAGATGTTACTTAATTCATACGGTCCAGTTTTATACCTTGACTGAAGCCACTGACTGTATTTGCAAGCAATTCAACCTGACAGAAATTTGCTGCAGTGATGGTTTATATTATATATTTGCAGTAAATAACTTTAGCATTGTTGGTGTCAGATTTAAAGAGAGCAACAGGATATGCTGGTTAATTAAATCAGTACTGCACTAAAGACAGGGTATCCGATCAGAGATTGATACAGTGTTTAATATATGTAATTCAACTTAAGTGTAAAATAGTTTTATTGACAGACAAACGCTGAAAATGTGTAGTTTAGTTTTATTTTATCTGGCAAAAAGAACAAAACGTACAGTCATTGTACTGTTGCTGCAGAATGTACTGTATGTATGTGCACGTACAGAATATGTGCCGTGCCACTGACACGTTTTCTGTGTAATCCGTGTAATCTCCCCTATGGCTGTTTTCAGCACAGATTTCAAAATTCTGTATAGAGAAAAAATAAATTATTGTCTTTGTCTTCTTATTTATATATAAAAAAAAAGCTAAGATTCGCCCCACTCTGTTTAACAGTGGGTGTAAGACTCTGAGATTTAACTGTAAACTTGAGATGAAGCCTGAGAGGTGGGTTTGTAAAAGACATAGTGATATGAAAACCATGATTCAGCACCTCTGAGCGCGAGTCATGCCAAGCGGCTCTTTCCCTGATGTTACTGACTGGCTCTCCACACAGGCCAAAGCGCGGATGCCAGGGGTGGTAACGTCATGCAGCCTGTTATTTACTTCATGCATCGTACAATTAGAAACTGGAATACTTCCTCAGCGAGAAAAACACAATCAAATTTTCAGTAAGGGAAACGATCAAATGGAGATTGTACAAACACTGAACTGCACCAGTGAACTACACCAAGTCCCTTAACATGTGGCGTCCTTCACATCTGCTCTTATTCTCCACAGCAGCACCATCAAAGGGGTATAGAAAGCAACACAACTGTATGTTTTCTGTGGATTGTGTTGCAGTATGAACATAATCAAGCTCAACATTTCCTAAGACCACTGTTTTTGCACCAGCTACATATCAGCGTGTCAGTGTAGATTCAGGCAGTACCATTCTACACCTGGTACTGTACCAGTCTTATGGTATCACTAGAAAATCTCACTGGAGCCAAATTAAATAACTCACTAGGAAACACATAGAGTGACTTTATCTCATCTTACAAAAATGTAATCTTCATTTAAAAAAAAAAAAAAAAACACATTTTCAGCTGCCTTACTGTACTCAAGACCCAGTTCAATTCACTTTTAGTTGAGTGAAACTATAATGACCGGCAGACAAAAATACAGAATCGCCTTAATAGTTGGTAGGACCACGTATCTCCCAGCACGTTGCTTCAGCCGGCATCTTATCCAGTGTTGGTTTCCATGATTTTGGCCACTGCAGCATCTCTGTTGCCACACCAGGTCTGCAGAGTCTACCCGTCACGACTCACAGGCTCACAAAGCTCACAAATATATATATACACACAAACAGTGCCTTGCAAAAGTATTCAGACCCCTGATCAATTCTCTCATATTACTGAATTACAAATGGTACACTGAAATTTCGTTCTGTTTGATATTTTATTTTTAAACACTGAAACTCAGAATCAGTTATTGTAAGGTGACATTGGTTTTATGTTGGGAAATATTTTTAAGAAAAATAAAAAACTGAAATATCTTGCTTGCATAAGTATTCAACCTCTGTGCTGTGGAAGCTCCCAGTTTGCACCGATGAAAGAAATTGCCCTAACGAGGACACAATTACCTTACCATTGGCCTTCACCCGTGAACCATTAAAGTTGCTGTCACATTTTCTGGCTAAAAACCCCACTGTTGAAGGATCATTGGTAAGGCTGTGAATCTGAAGGAAAATGAAGACCAAAGACCATTCTACAGAAGCTAGAGATAAAGTAATACAAATGCATAGATTAGGGAAAGGGTACAAAATAATATCCAAGTGTTTGGATATCCCAGTGAGCACAATTGGATCAATAATCAGGAAGTGGAAGCTGCATCACACCACCCAGGCACTGCCAAGAAAAGGCCGTCCCTCAAAACTCAGCGCTCAAACAAGAAGGAGACTTGTGAGAGAAGCCACAGAGAGGCCAACAATCACTTTGAAGGAACTACAGAGTTCAGTGGCTGGGAGTGGAGTAATGGTGCACCAGCCAACCATATCAAGAGCTCTGCATAACACTGGCCTGTATGGGAGGGTGGCAAGAAAGAAGCCGTTACTCAAAAAGTACCATCTGAAAGCACGTCTGGAGTTTGCCAGAAAGCATGAGAGTGACCCAACAGCGATGTGGGAAAAGGTTTTGTGGTCAGATGAGACCAAGATAGAGCTTTTGGCCAAAACTCAAAGCGCTATGTGTGGCGCAAACCTAACACTGCCCATGCCTCAAAACACACCATCCCTACAGTGAAGTATGGGGGTGGCAGCATCATGCTGTGGGGATGCTTCTCATCAGCAGGGACTGGGCATCTTGTTACAACTGAAGGAAGAATGGATGGAGCAAAATACAGGAAAATACTGCAAGAGAATCTGCTTCAGTCCGCTAAAAAACTGAAGCTTGGGAGGAAACTCACCTTTCAGCAGGACAATGATCCCAAGCACAAGGCCAAAGCAACATTGGAGTGGCTCAAGAACAAAAAGGTGAATGTTCTACAGCGGTCCAGTCAAAGTCCTGATCTCAATCCCATTGAGAATCTGTGGCACTATTTGAAAATTGCGGTCCACAAGCGTCGTCCAACCAACCTGAACAACCTGCAGCAAATCTGCCAAGAAGAATGGGCCAAAATCACTCCAACACTGTGTGCAAAGCTGGTACATACTTACCCCAAAAGACTTAAAGCTGTTATTGCAGCAAAAGGTGGCTCTACCAAATATTAATGTGTGGGGGTTGAATACTTATGCAAGCAAGATATTTCAGTTTTTTTTTTTTCTTAAAAACATTTCCCAACATAAAACCAATGTCACCTTACAATAACTGATTTTGAGTTTAAGTGTTTTAAAATAAAATATCAAAGAGAACGAAATTTCAATGTACCATTTGTAATTCAGTGATATGAGAGAATTGATCAGGGGTCTGAATACTTTTGCAAGGCACTGTATGTTATATAATATTATATAATATATATAATTTATATATATATATATATATATATATATATATTATATATATATATATATAAGTATATTGGACGACCATTGACAATATATCCCAAAGGAGTAAGCAAATGAGCTTGCCAAAGACAACTAGTCAACACAATTTTCTGCAACACAAAGTTGTCCCTTGGAGATGTCTCACCTAAATACAGTACTGGCCCGCCCCAACCCTATTTGGAACATGGTGGTTTTGCTGCAGGCAAAAGCTTCTCTATTCTAACAATACGTTGTATGTACTATTGTCTTAATACACTTTAACAGCATAGTAAATCAAACCTTCTTGAGAAATTGCAGTTATTCAAACCTGGGTCTTTTTTTTGCAAATAAGCAATGTAGCAACTCCCATTGCAAGGCAGTTTGATCCATTCCTGGTTTTACTATGAGTTTAATGACACACCTAAACTTGTTACCTATATTTTGTGGCTAATCAAGCTCACAGTAAAACCTGTAATGGGTAAAACTGCTACAAAGCAGGAGTCTTATTCTCTCCCTGTTAGAGTACATGCGTGTTTCAGTGGCTTCAAGCAGTTGGTCATTTATGCCTGGCTCCTCTTCAGTGGTTCTATCCTTGCCACGAGGATTCCCCTCCACTCAGCGCCTGTCCTTCCTTAATTACTCACCCCAGACCAGGCTGAGTCAGCCCTGCCGAGGGACAGCACCCACAGCTTCTCATCGTGAAAGCCACCTGCGCTTAACAACCTTGCTGTGTTACTGGTCAGTTTCCCTTCCGACCGCTGCTCCGAGAAGAAAGCATTATAGATGCTTAAAATCCCAAATTGGAAAGCCCCACATAAATGTGTTTATTTGTTATTTTATGCATCAAGGCCAAGGGCCATTCATTATCTGATTAAACAAGTTTTGTTTATACCTTAGCAAAGACAAACAGCAATGGCAAGCAAGGCGCAGATCTTACTGACTGAAATATATTAGACTGGGAATCATCAATAGCCACCGTGCACTGTGTATGTATATGTTGAGAAAAGGAATAAGACCACGTAGGTAATAATCTGTGAAATATAGTACAATTTGCAAGAGTAATTGAAGACAAACCCACAAAGACAAGTGTATAGTGGATTATGTAGAACAGAAACCTGAAAATGATGTTTCAGTCTATGCAAGCTAATGACAGCTAAATACTAAGATGGTACTTACCATGATATGTGAGGTTTAGGTACACTAACAGTCTATTTTAAATAAACAGTGCCAAAATACATTTTTTAAGGGGTGTCCTTTTGTGTTTATTTCTGTTAAAAAAAATAAAATAAAAACAACTTGCTGTTTAAAGTTATATTTCTGTGGTGCCAAAAATACTACCACTAGATTTATCTGACGCCCACTCTGAAAAACATTCTGAACATCAAAAAAATAGATGTGTACCAAAAAGAGGTGTTATGTCCTGCTATGAAGTAAAAATATACAGTGCACACAGGAAATGAAAAATATCTGAATATTATTTGGCACTTGGCGCACTACTTTTCATTAATACAGAGTAATGGTTTTACATGTCTCTCCTAAAAAAATACAATTAAACAGAATTAAGAATTGCTTGCACACAATCTGAATTATAAGATTAAAAGTATAATTTTTTCTGCATATTTTATTCTCTCAAAACATTGTGAAAATTCAATTATAAAGTTATAGTAAACAGAAATATACTGAACCTCATGGCAAATTTACTTTCAAAATCACAATCACAGATACTGTTTTACCAGGTCAGTAGCTGTGCTTTATCCTGAAACAATGCTGTTTTAAAATGAGGTGAGCTTTTAGTAATGTGTTGGGGGGTGGGGGGGGGGGAGATACTACTGTATAAGAAACGACTAATGCTACTACAGATAATAATATAATAATAATTACACATCAAACTGAATTAAATGGTAGCCAAAGGTATTGGACATTTGGTTGCTAAACTTCTTCAAGATACATATCCCCATTCTGAGGACGAGTAGCTAGTAAGAAGGTTTTACGGTAATACATTCTTAAAATTACAACTTACTAGCAAGATAGCCATCTGTAGCCTCTGTTTCCATAGTCAGGGGGCAGGGCTGTAAAAACCAAAGCAAAACACCTGATTAGTAAATCATTCTTTTCATTTCTTGCTATTCTAGAGTTGTGCTGATTTCAGTGGTGATGTGGTCTTTGTTCGTAGTTCTGCTATGGTTTTATTAGGGACGTACACTGGTATTAACAATGGTACCCCAATGACATGCTGGACAGAAACTCTAAGAAAGAGGCTCCCAACCAGTGATCCATGAGAGCATCTTAGACAGCACCTTAAGACAAACATGCTTTAACAACTACAGCCCATTTCCATGTACGAGATCCGATCAGTTACAAAGCATTTCAACATCTATTCCAAATAATGTTAAAAACATTGCATGCTAGTAGTAATGCATGATTGTAAACATGTGCCTGTGCTTGTGCAGTTTGCTGCATTGTATTGTTGTTGTTTTGCTTTAGGAGAAGTATCAAAAACACAGAACCCACTGCCTCACGGAGTTGCATTAGGTTTCGAAATCCTGTTTTCCTGCAAGGACAACCCTCACAAGTACAATCTCATAGTCCTTCTAACCTTTTCATGATTTCAGAAATAACCGCCATCTACAGCTGCATAACACCCAGATAGCGCTCTTAAACGAGACATGCACGCTATTTTTCTTTTTTTTTTTTTTCTGGCACTGTGAAAGGCTGTTGACGACAGAGTTCACCACAATAGAGCCCTGTAAGCAATGCTGGTAGTTACTGCCAAACGATGTAACATTAACCTAATTCAATTGGGGTTTGCTGCACATTGCTTTAGATGTTGGCGCCTTCTGATTCCAACCAACACCTCATTCAACTGCTGTGTTCCAAGTACATTTCCCAGAAAATACTGACACAACTCCACTTTGCTCTTTACTTGAGATACGAGGGGATAAGAATTCAAGGAGGTTAGCTGCAGGCAAAAAAAGATGTCTATACTAACAACTTTGCCATTTTGTTGAAGCATTAAAGCACTTACTGTACTAGCAGGGCACAGTAAGACTATACCTGAGATGTCACTGCTATCCAAACCTGTCACTTACTGTCAGACAACTCACTTGGCAGTAAAAGTATTCCCTATAAATGACAGAAAGACAAAATGTTCAAGCATGACATTTCATAGAAAGATATAAAAGAGCAGAATTCTGGCATATTTCTGGTGGGCTCATGCTGCCAATTTCTATTGATTATTCAATTTGATCAGGTTTGTATTAAAATCTTCACAGTCTCAGATCCTTTCCAAGGTGGGTTAAATAACAAAACTAGAGCAAACCTGAACACTTTGCATTTCACACCTTAGTGACCCAATGTACCTGACTTCTGTGTTTCAGACTGCAAGTGACTGGTGATTGATGGAGGAAGATGACAGTAGAAAGGTGACACTTCATAGGCCTCCATCAATTGTTGAGCCAGCTCTATTAACCACAACAGTACAGGGTGTTAGGCAAGATGAGTTTTACATGTACTGGGGGGCGTGGCCACTTTATAAGGATAACCATACACTGTAGCTAAAGCCAGATGAAACAAAAATGTACAGAGCCAATGGCAATGGCAGTTACTAATAATCTTTTTGCAGTTGTGGAGATTATAACAGTAGATTTCACATACTCCATAACTGGACACATTTTAGAGAGCAGAGAACAATCACCACTATTAGACTGGAGGCTATGTGGTCCACTGGTTAAAGAAACAGCCGCTTATACCCAGGAGGTCCCCAATTCAAATCCCAGCTCAGCCACTGGCTCACAGTGTTACCCTCAGCAAAGTCAATTAACTTTGTGCTTCGTCTTTGGGGTGAGATGTTGTTGTAAGTGACTCTGCAGCTGATGCATAGTTCACACGCTCTAGTCTTGTATCTTGCAAAGTGCTTTGTGATGGTGGTCCACTGTGAAAGGCACTATATAAAGATTATTATTAAAGGCAATGCAATTTGGTTTCATCTTTTGGCATCAGCTCAGCTACAAAAATCAATCACTAACCAGTGTTTGTTTTAATACATTTCCCTACTGTTATCATTGACCTTCCTGACATCCACAGATTTGCCTAGACACTCTCATTGATGTGTGTTGTTATGCCGTGACCTGGTGCAATGTTTTTTTTTTTTTTTTTTTCTCTTTTTCTTGTACATATCCAAGCTGTTGGGAATTCCAGCTATGATTTATCTGGCAGTTATCTGGTTGTCAGCTGGTCATGCAAGTTGAGTAATAGCTGTTGAAGATCTAGTTATGCTGGTTTAAGAAAAAAACTAACAATACAAATATGTCCCCCTATTGAAAAATTCTTATGTCAAGTGATAGCTGTACAGTATGCACTATAAACGTGATCTGGTGTTAAACATAGCAGCTGGGAAACCGGTAAATGTGGTGCTCACAATCCCAGCACCTTATCAGCAGTCGCAAGATATTTCAGCAAGGAATGTATGGTTGAGCTAAAGCAGCTCCTTGTAAACTCTGTAAGATGACTAAAATACATACATTTATAAAGGGTTAAAATGCACCATAAGAGTCGTACAGCAAGTACCCCTGTTTCAAACTGGTGTATCTAGTTTTAGTTTTATTGTTGGGTCTGCTTTGGTTGGCAATCCCAGTTAAAAAAAAAAAAAAAGGAATTTTGTTTTGAGGTGTGATATGGCTGCTGAATGTTGAAATTGCAAGGGGGTTGATTCCAAGTATGTTCTTTAAAATAGAAATACTTTCATTTCATATACAGCTGTGTTTTATGCATGTATTTAACACAGTGTGGACCGGAAAAGGGTTACAACAAGTGATAAGACTGCAGAAAGGCAAGCAAAAGTATGATATCAGCACAAATGATATATTTCCAAGGCTTCCTTTGAGTAACATACAGTAAATGGTGTCACTGCAAGAAAAAGCATGTCAACAGACAAACAAATATTGCAAAAACGAAAGGTTCAGAAAACACTGCTTTGAGTGGTAAAGAAACAATTATTTCCACAAGCTGCTAGGTTTAGTGGGCAGATTCCACCTAATGTCAGAGACAGGTTAACTTTATATTCCATTAGTGCGTCAACTTCCAAACCGGAAGACAAAACAATATTTACTTCACGCCTGGCAGCCTCGCTGTGAGTAGGAACGAGGACTCCATTTCAAATACAGTTCACTTCAGATTATCCAGAAGTCTATAAGTTCACTGGAACACTACCTGGTCCCAATAACACATTTTTTTTACATTAAATTAAATTTGGGTTTTGGAGTTACAAAAATTCAAACAGGCAAAGCTGGACTTGTTAAGCATTGCAATGTGTCTTTTTTACTTGTGGGTCAAAATCATATATACTAAAGCTGAAATAGCAGAACAACAACAATTAGGTCACACGTTGAGAAATTACCAAGCTACGTTAAGGACACAGCACCTGTCCACTAAAAAAAGCTAATACCTACTGTAAAAACAGCAATGTTGTTTATGGAATAGCCTGTGAAAAATGTGATGAAAAAAACATGTTGGAGAGGCTGGAACAACTTTATATAAAATAATTCAGAACCACCTTTCATTAATTAGAAGTAAGAAAATTAATGAACCAATAGTACAGCACTTCACCAGTCAAAGACATGACATAAAAGATGTAAAGTTTGTAGTATTAGAACAGCTAAAATCAGACAATGCGACATATAGAATAAAAGAAGGCAAATGGATAAATAGACTGAACACGATTATGCAAGCGGGACTCAACAGAAAAGAATGAAGTAATGAACTCCAATAAATATATAATATTTAAATAAATAAATAAATAAAATTCATTCAAAAGTTGTGCATGCTGATGGGTTTATATAAAATATCAGAAAACGATTGAGTGCAAACAGCCAATCAGCTTCCAGATCTAGTGGACTTCTACTTTGCATAGATGACTGCTGGAACGTTGAAGTGCTTAACTGTGAATTAAACTTTAAATCAATCCGCGCATAAAGACGGGGTTTTTCCCTTAACATTCTAATCTAGTACTAATCTGATAACATAAAAAGCTAATTAAAACATATTTTCTGATGCTGGTCTAGAGACAAGGGAAATCATGTCTGCGACAGGACACCCTAACGAAGGCTAAATTCACAGCTACTGGATAGCAAATCAACAGGAAAGACACCATTGGTCCACAATTCTGTCATCAGCTGAATCCAAACACCCTCCCTCAAAACCAGCCAATCAAACTGCCAGCCCTGTTTCAGTTCTTTCCGCACCAGCCAATCCACACACTGCCTGCTTGAATGACGTCCCGCCAAGTTTCGAGTCAGGCTGTAATTGTACATGTAGAGATAAATTATACTAAGAAAGAGTACGACCCCAATAAATAAATATGTTTGCAATAATAATAATTTTAATAATAATGTTTTCTCTACGTGTATGTCATATTTCTATTCTAATTGTTTCAGACTATTCCTCAGCGGAAGGTTGCCCGGCGAAATATCAGAAGTTCAAAGTAAATATAGGATTTAAAGTTGTTTTTTTTTGAAGAGAAGATACATCGTTTTCTAATAGCGATAGAGCCCTCTCGATGGTACCTTGGCTTTCGTTAGAGGCATAACTCCAGTCGCGGTTATCCACCACACGGTAGAGCCCGCAAGGACGGGCTCTATCGCTTAAATGTTAATTAGAATTAACACAGATTTAAGTAAAATGTTGTTACAATATAGAGAACACGATTTCATCACGTAAGAATAAATAACGAATGTGAATATAAACAATAACAAATAGTTGTCATGCCGTTAGAAACCCATAAAAATCTCAAATGTTTTTCTTCAAACACATGCTCCCTTGAAAATGATATGTACAACATAAACAATTCTTTGAGCTAATTATATATATATATATATATATATATATATATATATATATATATATATATATATATATATATATGTTATATATATATTTTTTTAGGACTTAAATGTTATGTGGAATGTAATAAACGAGAACGAAAAGCTTTTTTCCCCCTACCCATTTTACAATGACATTTCCATGTTTGTTTTATTTTAAGTGTTTAAACTTAAATGTGTTGATCCGTTGTTTTTCTTATATATTATGCTGTTTTTCACTTTTCTGTTTTTTTCTGTCGCACAACTTCTGGTGAGGTGGTAAATAAGTGCAAGGTATTTTTGTCACTTCTAGCGCGAACATCTGATTTTTGTATCCGAATCATGATATGAACGAACATCTGATTTTTGGAATCCGTTCCAATAACAGATACAGGTTTTCCAATAAATATATATATATATATATCATAAGGATAATATTATATATATATATATTTTTATATATAATATAATAATAATATTATATCTATATATGGATATATATAGGCCGAATATTTTTAAATATTTTTAATAATATTATGTAATAATAATAAGTACTTATTATATATATATATATATAGTACTTGGATAAATATCTGATTATTTTTTTGACATGTATACTAATACAAATATATCAGATCAGATGTATATATATATATATATATATATACGGGGTAAGGCAGCAGGAGGGCTGGTAGGTGATGTAATCACATACAAAGACATAAGCCCGATATAGGCTCCTTGCAAAGAAGCCAGCTCTTTTGCACAGCGGTGCCCTGTGTGACGCGCCTGTCTGCAGGAACCAAGAGATATATATATGTACAGATAGTATATAGTTACAGTAGTGTGAATATAACTGAACTACAAAGTATTTTGAACTACAAAGTAAATCTAACAGTTGTAGTTTCAAAAATAACATAACTGTAAAAAGCTTTTGGTAGATATTGCTTGCTAACAGTAACTTGGGCAAGAGAAATTGCTGCATGCAATCGTCCTCGGGGTTGTTATGATTGCAATGTACAGAAAGTTGACAGAAGCTTGTCTCCTGGTTATCACCACTATAATCACACTGCATTGATCACATATATATATATATATATATATATATATATATATATATATATATATATATATATATATATATATATATATTAGCTCAAAGAGCCAACTGCCATTTATATATATACACACACACACACACACACACACACACACATATATATATATATATATATGTGTGTGTGTGTGTGTATATATATATATAATAAGGCCGGGTTTGGAGTCCGTGTACGTCAAATATACAAAGTCGAGGGCCTTCAACCCCCCAGAAGTCTGTATACTCAACGTGTACAGATGCCTTGCAGTTATAATCTAGGTAAAACAATGGATTTGAAAAAAAAAAAAAAAGCATAAATCATGTTTAAGGCAAAAAATTAAGTGTTTTGGATTAAATATCCTTACGTCAAATAAAGTAGTCCCATGTATAACCTTGAATTGCACACTAAGTTAAGAGGAGTACATTAATTCAATTAAAACTGAAAATTAAGTTTTTTGTTTTTTTTTTGGACAGTGTGCACACTGCCATTAAAAAAAATACACCAGGAGGCAGACTTGAGATGGCACTGACACACTGGGCAGAACAGACATGAGGAATAAAAATAAATTCAACAACGTCTCGGATTTCAGTAATTTGTTGAAGACCTGTGTCAGAGAGGGGAGGATAATGCACACAAGTGTCTTTCTGTGTTTTTCTTTAGCGTTTACAAACACATTATTTCAAGTGACAAAGTCGGGGTGAGTGAGCACAAAGACATCGATTTTTAAAATTATTTTATTTTGGTATTTGTTTCTGTTTTGCTTTCTTCCAGTTCATTTAATTGTTCTTCATCCAAATTGGCATGTCTCTTTACTACTTTGGGATGTTTTGCAGGTAATTGGTCACTCTGTTTCATAGTTACAGCTGTACATCTGTAAGTGAGTGTAAGCAAGATGGCTACCGATACTTAGTTTAAATTCTGTGAGGCAGCGCAGTGATTTAGAATATGTAACAAGGCTCCAACTGTCCGTATCTATCCAGTATATGGGCAGCCGGAACCTTGCTCAACCAATCACATTGCTTGTGTATGTTTCATTACGAGCCCTGGAATGAATACATTATATATGTTTTGCTCAAAAGAGCCAGCATCCCAACGTTTTGGTATGTTTACATACCTTTGTCAAGGGAAAGTGTGTTTGAAAACAAACAGTGGAGGTACTTATAGGCTTTGGATGTCACAGCAACTACACATAATTAAATTTTTTCTAAAACTATGAATTATAGGTCATTCACGTTCTGCTTGTTCTTTGTAAAGTGCTGAGCCACTGGTTCATTTACTTTTGTATTTCTTATGTTTGCCAGGTGATTCTGTATGTGTTTGTATAATGCTGTACCTGACTCTCCTACATATACATGGTTGCTAGTTTTGCATGAGGGATTGTTTAAGATTATATATATATATATATATATATATATATATATATATATATATATATATATATATATATATATATACACACACACACACACACACACACACACACACACACAGTATATAGCAAGTATATCAGGATTTAACCCTTGATGTGACTTTTGCCATCAACCTTTCAATATAGTTACAGTAGTGTGAATATAATTGAACTACAAAGTATTTTGAACTACAAAGTAAATCTAACAGTTGTAGTTTCAAAAATAACATAACTGTAAAAAGCTTTTGGTAGATATTGCTTGCTAACAGTAACTTGGGCAAGATAAATTGCTGCACGCAATCGTCCTCGGGGTTGTTATGATTGCAATGTACAGAAAGTTGACAGAAGCTTGTCTCCTGGTTATCACCACTATAATCACACTGCATTGATCATAAACAGGATGCAAACGGCACAGAGGGAAAACAGAAGGATTCTGAAAGAAACACTGTTTTTCAAATTAAATCAAACTTTTTCATTAAAAATATCATTCATGTCATTCATTCATTAATTGACTTGTCTTCAATAAGTTTAATAATTAAAGTATTAATTATTAATTAATATGGATGTCAGACAATTCAAAGACAAGACAAATATTCCACTTAATGAACGTGATGTGTTTTTGATGCCTTCAGAAAGGGGCTAGTATGGCTGGTTGTGAGTATCCACCGTTAAGGTAACAAGCGCGATTTTTGATTTAAATTAGTTTATGCACAGTGAGGATAATTGTGATATGTGCTGTTTCAATGCTAAGTAAAACAACAGATTTTCTCCAGTAATTTTTGTTTTGGCAAAACAAAAAAAGAGCTTTAAGAGCTTTTAAAATCAGGCCCAGAAACCCTGAATTTCTGTGTTTTACCATGACTTTTTTACTGTCCTTAAAAATTCAATTCATATCTGTTAAGCCATTCGTGTATTTGAAACACAACTGAGAAGCATGGTAATAGTAAAACTGATTTCATTTAAACAACAATTCTGTCAAATAAATAAATTGGCTTTTTAAATCATAAGTCTTTGATTACAAAACAGAGAGACTCACCTTTACTAATGTAAACACAGTTACACATGGTAATAAAGTCTGTCCAGCAAAAATACTTTATGTTTCATTATAGCTTTAATAAAGATCAGTCGCTTATTAGCATATCTCGTTTGTATATTCTGCTTGTAAATGAAAAATTAAGGCTTGGTCAATTTAAAAGCCCATTTAGTTATTTCACAGAAGAAAAACAAATTAATTAAATCAATTTTACTATTGCTTCTCAGTTGTGATTGAGGTACACAAATGGCTAACAGGCATCAATTGAATTCCTGAAGGAGAGTATACAAGCTGGGGTAAAACACCGAACATCAGAAGCCCCATTGAATGCATAAATAATAAATAAATAAATACATAAATAAAAACAAAATGCAACACATGTAAAACTCATAAAATGTCTATCTCAGCTTAGGTCATGCTACACTGAACTGTGGCTAAAAATAGGTAAATGCTGTGCTCTTTGGTTATTACACTATTTGACAACTGATGCTTTTGACATGTTAAACACTTATACTGTACTTTACTGTATTGAGACAAATTCACTGTTTTCAATATTTAGTGATAAAAGAGGGACAGCACTGAATCAATGTATTACAACTGCAATATGACATCTACAGTAATGTGGTTGCATCAATGTGTGGGCTACAGCATGTCAGATACAGTAACGCAAGCCAAAGCAACAAAATAATACTGGAAACCAATTTGATTAGAACTCAGATCAGCTTTAAAACAGAATTTTAAAAAAGGAGTCACAGGAGCATGCATCTAAGGGCCTACAAGAACCAAAGGTAAACAAGTCCACGCAATGGCAATAGAATATTACCCAGTCATCAGTTAAACACAGCTTCACAACATTCACACTGTTAATCTACAATCATTTTTCATTTCCCTCCAATTTACAAATACAACTTCTTCGTAACTAAAGCTCTATTCACAAAACTACAAAATATATATATATATATATATATATATATCTATATATATATATATATAAATATAATATATATATATATATAAATGTGCAGAAAAATTCTATACATGCAAAACTTTATTTAATCCAACTTTTTTGGAGAACTGATTTTGTAAGTAGCACAGCATTGTTGAACATTACTCATCTGTTTCTTTGTATGGGAAAAATTATTTCACGGGGTTCCCTAAACTCCACAGGCATGTGTCAGAAAACGAGAGGATTCCCATAAAATTTTGGATAACTGAGTTTGGAGGGGGCTGCTGTTAAGGTGTTGACACTGTCATACCTGTCACTAGGCACCAGTTGTTACAAACGCACACAATACCTGTACTGTATGCACTATTATAAGTTGCCAAAGACAACTCAATCGATGGAAAACATGTTTTTTTTTTTTTTTTCCCCTTGCAAAAGACCAATATCTGTTATACCTAGCCTACATGTACTGGTTAAATTAAACTGAAGTGGGAAAGAAGTTCCTAAATGTGTTCCTGTGTAAATATTACAACATACTGTTTACTTGTATACACGTTGGTGTTTATTATCATAAACTACTGTGCTGTTCTCCACTGTATGTGTTCAAGTCAAAATGGTACTCCATAAATACATAAATATGACTCGATCGTTGTCACCATCCCCATCGCTGCATTTTAAAAAGTTATTATATAGTTTTAATACAACACCACTGCTAATTGAATGATTAAAAAACAAAACACAAAACTATTGTAACATGTGTTCAATGTCTTAATGCAACATTAAATAAATAAATACAATGTGTATGCTAATGAGAGGTTACTTAAAAAATATAAATAAATACAATCGTAAAAACAGTAAATTTATTTATGTAAAAACAGTTGTAACATTGATATAATATATATATATATATTATAAAATATAAAATATATATATAATATATATATATCTATATATATATATATATATATATAGTTATGTGACACCAATGTACGTCATTGGTGACAGCAATATACTTCTATAAATCAATCAATTGATACATATACTATGCACATTTTTTTGTTTGTTATGTTTTGTTTTGGTTACCGTAAGCAAACTCAATTCAACTTTGACTTGTGCTTGACAATGTGCAGCACCTGACTGTCAATACTTAGAAAGCGATTTCGGTTTTACTTACAACACAGCTTCGGTTCTCCAATTCAGAAATAACACTACCCTGGTTGGAGCCTTCTCTCTGTTTTTCCTCTTATTGTACGTGTTCCGTTTTGTGTTTATATATAGTAGTCGGGTCGGGTTCCCTTCAAGCTTTATAAAAGAACAGGCTTCAGGATCCGAAGTGCTTCCAAAGCTAAGAGCTTTTTAGTAGAACAGTCACCAAATTTAACGATGACAGAACGCCCCCCTCAACAATACCAAAACATGAATTTGAAAGATCTGCTATCACGGCGCAGACTGTCAAGTTAGCTACCTAAGCTGTCTTCTAAAAGTTGGTCCTTTCTTCCTTTTTTGTTTCCTCAGAAACTTTGTCAAACAAACAAAAAAGTAACTTAAATTAACTGCTAAAGCGTGCGTCAGAAGGAACAGGAACAAACGCGCTCTTCAACCAGCTAAATGGTTAACAGCGCAGAGAAAACACCTCTCCAGAAAGTTTTGGTTACTTCCTCTGATCAGATAAATTGAAGGCTGTCATCATTTCCATTTAGCTTAACCACCCCTTTAGTAACTTGTCAGGCACAGGACTAGTCGCACACCTGTACATTTCACGCCTCGTTTTATATATATATATATATATATATATATATATATATATATATATATATATATATATATATATATATATATATAGAGAGAGAGAGAGAGAGAGAGAGAGAGAGAGAGAGAGAGAGAGAGAGAGAGAGAGACCTCAGCTGTAGATACACATCAAATTTGAATCATTGATGATAAATCAATATCTAGTAATTTGAATCATTGATGAAAAATCAATATCTACATTAACTTTTTCTTTTGGATTTTGCACCTCTTGGTACACACAGCAGTTTTCCTGAGGTCACTGGCAGCTATAGAATAGGAACAAGACTATCAACTAAAAAATAAATTAAAATTAAATTGTTTAAAAAAAATTACATTTAAAAAAAAAAAAAAAAAAAAAATCAGTCGGTATTTCAAACTGAAGCCAGCGTCTTTGATTGTTTTGGCCTGAAGTAAAACAAAATAAAGAAATAAATAAATAAGATTCAGAATACCTCTCCTCAACTATGCAGCTGGGCTTAATCTGTGCAAGTATATATTTACAGTACAAAAGTATTGATTTATTATTAAATTACTTATACAAAGGCTTGCCATTCATCACTATCATCAGTCACGCACAATGCTTCGTTTGATAATGATATGGGTAATTACTAATACGTCGTTGCATGTAATCGTTTTTGTAAGAATGTCAACATCCATATACTGCTGGACAGGTAAAGCGTAATAAAAGGTACCCTATTGTACAGGTGCTGGCATTACTTTATTATGTCAGTAGTATGCGTCTTCCTCTGTCGTTTCACGTTGTCTAATATAAACACGCGTCTCCCCTTAGTGATGCGTCTAGGGGAAGCAGACTGACAACATCCTAATAATTAATAATATATAATATAATCATCTAGTGTCGTTTGTCTCGAGTATTGTTAAAACAGAAAACATCCTTTTACCTTAGCAAGGCAGGAGATACAACAGTCCAATCGCCTTTTCTTTGAATTTATGCATTGCAGCAAGGTAGTTTATTTTATATATAAGGACTCTTAAGGTAATGTGTGTGTTGCTTTAGTTAATCCTGCTCTTACTTCCTCCATCTTCGACGTCAAAGCAGGCAGAGACAGGCGAGCAGACAAGCAAGCAGTGGGGTTAGTCTGGGAACTTGGTCAAACTCAGAGAAACAGATCGTCCACTACAGAGAGCAACCTTCGCGCACTCGGTAATCGATTACAGTATTCCAGAGCCGGTGTACAGGGCTGTACTACAGTGACCACCACAGCACAGTGACGTTTCTAGGTAGGTACTATATAGTTTGCAAAAAAAAAAAAAAAGGTTTCATTCTTCCATTAAATTTGGGATGGTTTGTGGGAAAGCACGCCCCCTATGCTTTGAATGTGCGTATTATTTAGTGCAAGGTGTTAATCAGGCTTTATTATTATTATTATTATTATTATTATTATTATTATTATTATTACAATAGAGATACCTTACTAACATCACCCATGTATCTGAATTAACAACAGCAAGTGTTTCATACAGCTCTCCACTGAATAGGATATGGATTTCAATCCATTAGACACAGGCTATAAAGACCAGCATGTGTTGCATGCACATTTAATAACTTTTTATTATATCAGCTATGGAATTGTACCTTGATTGACAATCCTATTAGTATTACATTAGTAGCAGTAGTAGTTGTCATAGTAGTATTTCTAATGTTATCATTATTACTGAAAGTGTGAAAAAGTGAATATAAATATGCAATTTAGGCAGTTCAAGTGTACAAACTAAATGTGTCATTACTGTCTATTTAAGGTTAACCTTTAAACTGGAAAATATTTAGCAAAATTGCCAGACGGTTGTTATGCCAAATCTACTTCTGCTGTGCTATTCTCAGCAATATTCATAATGTTAACAGTGGGTCAGTTTATCACAAACAGGGTTGCCACCTTTTCCACACACCAAACCCGGACATATTTCTCAGTCAGCCTAGGTCTATCAGAACTGCAGTATACTGTAATAGGGTTTAACACAACACCACCAGATCTCAGTGCAAATCAATAATCATTCAGAACTGCAGTATACTGTAATAGAGTTTAACACAATACCACCAGATCTCAGTGCAAATCAATAATCATTCAGAACTGCAGTATACTGTAATAGAGTTTAATACAATACCACCAGATCTCAGTGCAAATCAATAATCATTCAGTATAGACAGTGTTGTTAAAAAGAGACAACATGAGTGAACATGACCTCAGATTAGGTCTGGGTTTTTCAATGTTACAAATGGCTATGGCTAAATATGTAAAGCATATTATACACACACACACACACACACACACGTGCATGTGTAATGGTTTATTTACCATTATATACTGTAATTAAAACATATTGTATGTACTTTTGTGTTTACTGTAAAGGTTGTGAATTTAATCACACCCGCAGATCAATGTAATGTAAAGTATCCAGAAATGATAAATAACAAAAACAATACACATATAAACATTAAGATTAAATACCAGTAAAAAACGCAAAAATATGTTTTTGTTTTTACTCTGTTGACTCTTAATCGCAAAACTGAATTGTCACGTTACTCGTTTATGGCTACAGCGGGGGTCAAATTTGGCAAGGAGGTGACATGACACCGCCATATTTACTTTGATTTTCAAGTTCAGGGTGAGGGATCCTCAGACCAAAAACCCTTGAGTCCTGAATCCCACATCAGCTCAGTACTGTATTGGATTGTTACATCACATGGATATGTTTGTTGTCCCTAATATTCAAATGCTGGGGACAAAGTAGAATGTACAGATCAGTACTAAACAGTACATCTCTAATAAGATAGTGGAAATCCTTTAATAAACTAATGTATGTCAAAGAAAATATATATATATATATATATATATATATATATATATATATATATCAGATATATATATATAGAAATATAATATACCACAAAGAAATAGGAAGGTTGGTGTTTCTTATACATTTCATACATTAGGACACAGATGCCAATTCCTGGACTGTCCGGGTGAAACCTGGCAACCCTAATCACCAATTTGGATGTATTGTCTTAAATTACTTAACAAACTAACCACCGTTATGAAATTGAGTGCTTAATCACATGACTGTCCCACGATTCTTAGAAATCTAATGTCATTTATAAGAAAAAACCTCTTAACTAACAAAAAAAAAAAACATCTTATAACAATGGTCTGAAAAAGCGACTAGTACAGAAGGTGTACATCATGCCAGGATTAGTAACCCAGCTTGTTGGCAAAAATGCACACCTTTTTTAACACAGTTGAGAATGAAGAACATGCCCCTTTCCTTTTATTTTAAGGGGCCACAGGACAGTACAGCACATAAAGTTCTGTGGTTCTAGACCCTTGTCCTAAGCATTCAAATGATAGCAGGACACTGCAGCACATAAAGTCCCATGGTTCTAGACCCTTGTCCTAAGCATGGAAATGGTAGAGGTCATTCAAGGACATGCCTGCTCTTGGACCCTGTTCACACTACCTAAATGATGTGTGATCATCATGCTTTGGAAACATAATTGTTATTAGTTTAGATGTTTAATTTACAAACAAGATCATCCTAATACAGTTTAATCCTTACATTATAAAAAAAATTATTGTTTAAGAAACCCCAGTTCCTTGAACATCTATTTGAATTGTTCAATAACTCATGAATTAAATTGTGTGCATGGGATCCCTGTCATGACAGTGCTATTGTCCTGTGATCACATATTCATGGTGGAGATGAAACAGCAAGAGACCTAGATCCTCATAGGCCAGGGGTAGACAACTGCAGCCCTGGGTGGCCATTCTTCTCCTGGTTTATCAGGGACAATGCTTCAGGAAACTTTAAATTAAATAATTACCAAAAATTAATAAATAAAGGGTTGGAAAAAATACAAGGCCTGGATTGTACCTTGCTTTTAAAATGGTGTTTAAAAACTTTGTAAGATTTTAGAATGATATTACAGAAATGTTCCAATCTCTGTTGACAAAATAAAGTCAACCCACATATTGTATGCTGTGGAGTTCTGTTGTCAAGCAACACTAGTCATTCTGCTTTGGCCAATCCCTCTAGCAACGTTGACCCATAAATTGTGCCTATGTTTCTTAGTTATGCTGGTAATGTCACCTTGTGCAGTTACATTTCTTGAGGCAAGACCAGGGGATTTAACATATCAAGTAGGACATTACTAATCTGTCAATGACTGCTTCTAGTGATATTAACTATTAAAAGACTGGATGTTCTTGTCCTGTCATTAGTATTCTGTATAACTGATTTTTAAAACATAAAAATCAGTTATAAATCAATGTGGTCATCGTTGACCACATGGCAGGTGATTTCTTCTCCCCACAATTAACGAGTGTTCCACTACAGCCCACCCACCCCAGGCGCTACCAACTTTTAAAGCTAAATCAAACACATAGGACTCAGGATTTGGTAGCTTCCTGGTCCTAGGCTCACAGAGCAGAATTGAAGAAAAGATTGAGAAGACTGACAAAGTGCAAGTAAATCAGAAATGGACGAGGGGTCATAGCACTTGCTAGTCTTGCAGGCTGAAAGCAGAACTGTAGAAATAAAAGTTTGATGCTGTACCTCTCTTTACTGGGGTATTTGCTTTTTGCACAGTCAAACCTTGATGTCAAGTTAGTACCGATAACTTTTGGAATTTCTTTGAACTGCTGTTTTTAATTAATTTTCTTATGATCTGAATCACAAAGTGCTGTTGTATATAATAATAATAATAATAAATAATAATAATAATAATAATAATAATAATAATAATAGTTTGGGTAATATTATATGAAAGTTGTAAAGAAACCTATTCATATTGTCTGAAAGGAACAGAAAATAAACCACTCCCACATAGATTAACATGTTTATCACATGCAGCAGGGAACATTAAAGTTCATTCAAAGGTTTTCATATATATGTAAATGGAAATATTCTAACAGTATAATGGAAAATGTTAACTGATTTCTTTCACTACGTAATTTGTTTTCAAAGAATGTACAGACTGAAAAAAACTAATAGGAGAGATGCAAAAAGAACAAAAGAAAAAAAGTGTATGATAAATGATGCACATGTGTCCAATCCCGGTCCTGGAGGATGATTCCATTCCAGGTTTAACAGGTACAATTATAACTTGTACTTCAGGGTCTGGGTTGAGGTTTAAATGGTTTAATTAAACAATTTAGAACAGGGTTGGAACAAAGACTAGGAGTGGAAGGGCCAACTGTGGCCACCACTGAAGAGAAAAAAAATAAGAAAAAAATAATTGTTCATTACACCTCTTCATTAAAATTCAAAAGGAGACTTTACAAAATACAGAGTACTGAACAACACACCACATGCACAGCAACTGGAAGAAGAAATCAAATAATATGAAACATGATTTTTTTTTTAACTTTTACTTAACTGGTGCATGTGTAGAATGCGTGTATTTATTAGCCCATTTTAATAAAGTTTAATTCAATAATAATAATAATAATAATAATAATAATAATAGTAATAATAATAATTATAACAACCGTCTGTTAGATTCACACACTTTTAAATCAACAAATAAAGTGACTTTATCTGGTAACTGTTGGTAACTGTAATTACATTGCAATTTTGATATTGCAACAGCAGAACAACATGTCTAATTAATTACACCTTTACTTTTGTAATTACATATATTGCTGTAGTGGTTATTATTAATAGTAGCTACACTATCACTACAACACTGGATTTGTAATTATAATAATGAATGCAAATTAAGAGGGGGAGCTCATCACTGTACAAGGTGTATTTTGCTTGTGTGCACCAGAGTGAAACCAGAAGCTTCCTGTGTATTATTATTGTATTAATTATCAATTAACGCTTCTATTGCAATTTTTTTCAAAGAAAATAAAAAAGAAAGCTGCATTGATTGTATTCGACAGGAATATTATAATATATATATATATATATATATATATATATATATATATATATATATATTAATATATATATATACACTATACAGTGTTATGTGGTGCTTGTACTTTCATTGATTTATTTTCAGGGGGGAAAATGGACTGTTTTGCATGAAATCTGTGGTAAAGTAGCGTACAAGGACGAAAGGGTGATGATTATATATCAGTAGTATAAAAAGGGACAGCGCTTGTTTTAGTTTTTTTTTTTTGTGGTTCTGAACAATGCAATGTTGTACAATTTCAGTGTAGATCAGTTTGTTTTACAGAGCAGGTGCATATTGTGGTGACATGCTGGCAGAGTGCTGTCTTGTACCTCCGGGACACAAGGGTAGTGTTTCAGATGTGAAACAGTTCAAATAAACAAAGCTCCGGATTAGTGAAGCATTGAGCTGTGTGTGTGTGTGTGTGTGTGTGTGTGTGTGTGTGTGTGTGTGTGTGTGTGTGTGTGTGTGTGTGCGTGTGTGGCGTGGGTGCGTGGTGTGCGTGGGTGCGTGCGTGCGTGTGTTTCTTCACATGAACTTTGTATCACTAAAGCATTACCCAAGATTACCAGCATTACCAGCCATTTTATTAAGATACACTATTACCAAGTCAGTTTGTATGATTTTATTTGTGTGACTCCAGCCCGAGCCTCAATCTTAGTATTAGCTGAGATTTTATTTGTATGACTCCAGCCCGAGCCTCAATCTTAGTATTAGCTGAGATTTTATTTGTATGACCCCAGCCCGAGCCTCAATCTTAGTATTAGCTGAGATTTTATTTGTATGACTCCAGCCCGAGCCTCAATCTTAGTATTAGCTGAGATTTTATTTGTATGACTCCAGCCCGAGCCTCAATCTTAGTATTAGCTGAGATTTTATTTGTATGACTCCAGCCCGAGCCTCAATCTTAGTATTAGCTGAGATTTTATTTGTATGACTCCAGCCCGAGCCTCAATCTTAGTATTAGCTGAGATTTTATTTGTATGACTCCAGCCCGAGCCTCAATCTTAGTATTAGCTGAGATTTTATTTGTATGACTCCAGCCCGAGCCTCAATCTTAGTATTAGCTGAGATTTTATTTGTATGACTCCAGCCCGAGCCTCAATCTTAGTATTAGCTGAGATTTTATTTGTATGACTCCAGCCCGAGCCTCAATCTTAGTATTAGCTGAGATTTTATTTGTATGACTCCAGCCCGAGCCTCAATCTTAGTATTAGCTGAGATTTTATTTGTATGACTCCAGCCCGAGCCTCAATCTTAGTATTAGCTGAGATTTTATTTGTATGACTCCAGCCCGAGCCTCAATCTTAGTATTAGCTGAGATTTTATTTGTATGACTCCAGCCCGAGCCTCAATCTTAGTATTAGCTGAGATTTTATTTGTATGACTCCAGCCCGAGCCTCAATCTTAGTATTAGCTGAGATTTTATTTGTATGACTCCAGCCCGAGCCTCAATCTTAGTATTAGCTGAGATTTTATTTGTATGACTCCAGCCCGAGCCTCAATCTTAGTATTAGCTGAGATTTTATTTGTATGACTCCAGCCCGAGCCTCAATCTTAGTATTAGCTGAGATTTTATTTGTATGACTCCAGCCCGAGCCTCAATCTTAGTATTAGCTGAGATTTTATTTGTATGACTCCAGCCCGAGCCTCAATCTTAGTATTAGCTGAGATTTTATTTGTATGACTCCAGCCCGAGCCTCAATCTTAGTATTAGCTGAGATTTTATTTGTATGACTCCAGCCCGAGCCTCAATCTTAGTATTAGCTGAGATTTTATTTGTATGACTCCAGCCCGAGCCTCAATCTTAGTATTAGCTGAGATTTTATTTGTATGACTCCAGCCCGAGCCTCAATCTTAGTATTAGCTGAGATTTTATTTGTATGACTCCAGCCCGAGCCTCAATCTTAGTATTAGCTGAGATTTTATTTGTATGACTCCAGCCCGAGCCTCAATCTTAGTATTAGCTGAGATTTTATTTGTATGACTCCAGCCCGAGCCTCAATCTTAGTATTAGCTGAGATTTTATTTGTATGACTCCAGCCCGAGCCTCAATCTTAGTATTAGCTGAGATTTTATTTGTATGACTCCAGCCCGAGCCTCAATCTTAGTATTAGCTGAGATTTTATTTGTATGACTCCAGCCCGAGCCTCAATCTTAGTATTAGCTGAGATTTTATTTGTATGACTCCAGCCCGAGCCTCAATCTTAGTATTAGCTGAGATTTTATTTGTATGACTCCAGCCCGAGCCTCAATCTTAGTATTAGCTGAGATTTTATTTGTATGACTCCAGCCCGAGCCTCAATCTTAGTATTAGCTGAGATTTTATTTGTATGACTCCAGCCCGAGCCTCAATCTTATTATTAGCTGAGATTTTATTTGTATGACTCCAGCCCGAGCCTCAATCTTAGTATTAGCTGAGATTTTATTTGTATGACTCCAGCCCGAGCCTCAATCTTAGTATTAGCTGAGATTTTATTTGTATGACTCCAGCCCGAGCCTCAATCTTAGTATTAGCTGAGATTTTATTTGTATGACTCCAGCCCGAGCCTCAATCTTAGTATTAGCTGAGATTTTATTTGTATGACTCCAGCCCGAGCCTCAATCTTAGTATTAGCTGAGATTTTATTTGTATGACTCCAGCCCGAGCCTCAATCTTAGTATTAGCTGAGATTTTATTTGTATGACTCCAGCCCGAGCCTCAATCTTAGTATTAGCTGAGATTTTATTTGTATGACTCCAGCCCGAGCCTCAATCTTAGTATTAGCTGAGATTTTATTTGTATGACTCCAGCCCGAGCCTCAATCTTAGTATTAGCTGAGATTTTATTTGTATGACTCCAGCCCGAGCCTCAATCTTAGTATTAGCTGAGATTTTATTTTTTACACACCAACAAATATATGCTTTTTTTTACATAATTATATTTGTGTCTTTTGGGTACAGTAGGCTTCACAGACATATTTTCTTTGTTTTAAATGCACATGTCTTTATAAATTAGTCATTACCGTATTGTCAAACTGTGTACTTAATTTGCATTTTTAAATTCCTCTAATACATTGTAGCAATTATTACGATAAAGTTACTATTTTCTTTAGGGTGTTGTTTTTATTCGTATGTAAATGTTCTGGATGGAAAAAGCATACTTTAAATTAATCTGTTTTGTTACCTCTTTTGTATTGTAATCAACATATTGTAATGTATTATTTTTTCCCATTTTCAAAAGCATGCATTAAATGAGTAACCCGAGCACTGCATTCAGGGTGTGAGCACGCTGTATTATTATATTATTATTATTATTATTATTATTATTATTATTATTATTATTATTATTATTATTAACCCGAGCACTGCAGTAGTTGTAGTATTCTGACTATAAACTTTCATCTTTTTAGTTTTAAATTTAAGCACCAATAGAAATTGTTCTGTGAGCCTGGGTAATTATTTTAGCGAAACTGTCTGTTTATTACTCCATAATGTAAACTTTCTTTTCAATTAGGATTAAAGTGGAGCCATCAGGAGGCAGTGTCAGGTTAAGAAGATCAATGAAATTGCAAGCCTTGTGATATAAAGAAAAACACAGTTAGCTGTTGGTTAGCTGGCTGTGAATTGGGTTGAATTGGGTTTCAAAGAGGACATGATATTGGGAGCCTGACTCTTCACTGCATCTGTATGCTAGACTGCAACTGCAATCTGGTAGCCAAGGCACGACTGGATCATATAAGAATGACAACTACCCCAAAGTACAAGTACTGATTGATCTGTGTGTGGCTAGAAGTGAATGGTGACTGACAGTGGAAGATGCCGGCTGCAGGTCACCCCCTGAAGGGGTCAGTTAATGCTCACAGTAACCCGAGCACTGCATTCAGGGTGTGAGCACGCTGCATCGACTGGAACAGTGAGTAACCCGAGCACTGCATTCAGGGTGTGAGCACGCTGCATCGACTGGAACAGTGAGCAAGGAGTTCAGAATCTGGCCACATCCTGTTTAAGAAGGATAAAGGGGTGAATGTAAATTGCACTTCAAACTATTAATTTGTTCTGGGACAGTTTAATTTGTTGTGTGAAAATGACTAACAGTACTTTGGTTAGCCACTACATTAAAATACATGTTTGGTGTGAATTACGATACATCATTTGTCACATCAAAGGAAATATGGTTTCAGATTACTGTGTTTACCTAACAGAGTAAGCTAAAATTGTTTACTTTCTTACTGTTCCAATTTATAACTCTACCCAAATGCTACACATTCCTTTTCGCCTAACTTAGCAAGAAAAACATGCAGGTAATGGCACACTGATTTTGTTAAGTGTTAGTGAAAAGGAAGCACAATTACTCACAGCGAAAAAAAAAACAGCACAGCTGGTGTCTCATTTAATAATTTGACTATTGACAAAAATGCCTGTGTGTTAATGCAGCAACATTCTGTTCCGATAAGAACATATATATAGGTATGTATATATGCAGGTAATATGTATGTATATATATATATATATATATATATATATATATATAGTAAATAGAAATATGTTATTATCATACATTATAGCATGTTCCTATATTTTCAGAAATATATTCAGATTTAAGATTTTGGTTCAAGCTGTAAAATAAGAACCATGAAACCTTTTTGCATGTTCATTTTAGGAACTGGATTAAGATCAGTTGAGAAAGCGAAGACTGAGGATGTGCACACTGTATGTGCTCTGAGGCTGCAAACCCATTGGTGCCTTACTGTCATTATAGGAGAGACTTTAACTCTTTTGGAAACTTTCTTTTACTTCATACCCTTTATTGATAATTGAAAACCAAATACAGGCGAAAATATCGTGGGTTTTTTGTGAAGGTCAGGAGCAGCTACACCTTACTGGAATTAATTCAGTACTGCTTTTATTAGGAAACGGTACCCTGCTCAATGAAAAAAAAAATAAAGCTATTTCTTACAAAGATTACAGCTCAGGGTCAGGTTTAACTTGTGATCAACACATTACAACGCTTGTTTGTTTGCTTGTCTGTGCATCCAGTCAGAACCCTGATATGCGCAATACACATCATCAAATCAAGAAATGAAACTGAGTGAGACATACATAAATTAAAACAGGATGTCAACTTACACTACAAATAATCACTTAATAATCACTTATTAAATCCCATTCTTTCAACATGCTATATTATTAACTGTATAGTCTATAAAAGTTTACCATAGTAAAAAGCATAAACCACGCTAAAGCATAGGTTAGCATTTAAATCCCATAGAGGCAAGAAAAAAAAACATAGCAAACCCTGGTAAACTATGATAAATGCATAGTATAACCATGAAAAAAGCATGAGAAAACTGCAAAATTACCATGCTAATTGACTCTGGTAAACTTTTATTATGGGTGTCTGCCATATGAAGAAAAGCATGATAAAGTAACAGCATGATAAACTAACAGTCATGTTAAAAGCACCTTCTTTGACAGACGTTTTATAGGCTATATATTATTCAATCTCTGTGCTTGATTTAACATGTCAGTCAGCTGATCTGGGAGTGGAACCCAAGTCCTCCTGGCTGCTGTGTTAGGAGCACTGAACTGAGGGGCCTACACTGTACTTACGAAAGGACAATGGGATGTGCAGCACTTCTCAAGCCTATTCTTCTGGATGTGCACAGCAACTCTTGTTGTAACTTGTTGTTTGCAGAAGGTTTACTCTGAAGCTGAGAAGTTTCCACTCTCTGTTGCTAGTTGCATGGTGTGGAGAGTTTGATGTTGGAGGAAAACCGTTAGAAGCCCCCTCCCCCCTACCACCACCACTCTATAGGGAGCACATCTCTGCGTGTGTGTGTGTGTGTGTGTGTGTGTGTGTGTGTGTGTGTTTGTGGTTTCATTTGTTTAGGGTTTTTCCATACAGCTGTACAGAAAGGCAGCCACCTGGGCAGAGGCCATGTTAGCCTAGCTTTGTGATGCAAGCCCGCCTCTCCTCTACCCTGCGTCTCGGAGAGGTCCTTTGATAGCGAATGTGCTTTCCATCAGTAAGGTGTATGAAACATATGTAACAGATTTGCAAACGGAAATGATGGATGTTGAAATCAGCCTATATCTGTTTCAGTAGCTCTTGATCAAGTTGTAACATTATATAATCACCTGGGTCAACATTTGGCAACACATAATGCTTGTAGCAACATATGTTAATTGATGGGTAATACAAAAAACATATTTTTATTATTTTGTATTTTCTCTTTGTTTGTGTGTGTTGTGTGTGTGTGTGTGTGTGTGTGTGTGTGTGTGTGTGTGTGTGTGTGTGTGTGTATATATTATATATATATATATATATATATATATATATATATAGGAATATATCCTTATTTGTAAAAGTTGCAGTTTTATCAATATTAGTACATTTTATATAGTAATTAATTAGTAACTACATGGTAACTATTTTATAATTACTTAGTGACTACATAGTGATTGGTGCCACTATGCCACAACTGCTACATTACTGTTGATCACTGTGAATCTTATTATCGTGAAAGTGATAACTGCAGAAGATATAATCATTATACTGAATGATAATTACAATTTGAATGGCAGTAATCACAAGTTACTAATTAATAAGAAATCTTTACCAGTTTTCCCTTGCTTCTCCCATGATTTTAATACGCATGACTGTACCATAGTTTGCCATGGTTTGCCACATTTTTTTTAAATATAGCTGTCCATACCTCTCATAACTTTACTATGCTTTCAATATGCTTTATTACCCTTTGCCATGCTTTTACTATGATACACTTGTATAAGGAGGGTCATTCCATCTCAAGCTTGGGGATAGCTCCCCTGTCTACCAGCAGTGTTAGTCCCCCAATTCTAGAGAATGGAGAGAATGTCCCTTTAAAAAAAAAAAAAAAATGCTAAATCTGTGTCACTACCCAGTCCCACAATTTCAGTAAAGCAGGATAGCTCAGTATGTGTTATGTGGTGTTTGTAATGCAGAGACATGTGCAGTAACCATTCCTTTACATTGAGAGAGGGCTTCTGCATTTACTACATTTGGCTTCAGTAAAAAAAAAGTTGAATTCTGCACTTCTGCAAAAATACAGTACAGTTGCTTAAAAAGGTAGGCTTTTCTTCACATGAGGATCGTTCAACCTGATTGACCCTGGGGTGGACAGACATCACATTACTAGGGTGCTGTGTGCACTGTACCCCCATATTTATTTTAACATATAATTCATATTATGTAGTAAATGCACTAAATGTTATTGTTCAATTACCAGGCTTCTTCAATATTTGATTTAAAAGTCCTCGTTGGTTCAAAGGTATAGTAATCGCAAACAGTACCGAATTCAGCACACTTTCCACATCATTGGACACAACCACCTTGTTATCCGATAGTGGAAAGTTGAATGCATGAAACGTGCACGCTACAGATGTCTTGCAGCTACTAAAAGAAGCATTTTCCATGAAAGTAGCACATGCATTGTTCTGTTTGTAACCTTTTGTGTTTTAAAGGTCAGGACCGATGTGCTGTCAATATAAAGCTGTCAAGAACAGAATAATTCTGAAAAAAACTAAACAAAACTAAAAACCCACTGCATTATCAACAGATATTTTTCTTTACATTTTTCCAATTCCAGTTCGAATACCTGCAAGGTTGAAAAGGTCAAGCCTCATCTGTGTTTCACTAAAAATAAATAAGATAAAAACAGCCTGCCCTGTTTCTGTATTACTGTTTTTTTTTCACATTTGTTTTAAGATGTTGAAAACTAAGTTTTTCCATGCAGTGCTTATGATGTCTGTTCTTGTGGTACCACATAAGTTGTGTTTAGTGTAAGATAGTTACACTAAAATGATATACAATGTAATATATCTTTGTCACATGTACACTCAATGATATAAAATGCAAAAAAAGATCTGAATAAATGTTTACTTTATTTATTGTATTTAATTTAATTTGGTCCAAATACAAAACTGTAAGCCTAAATATTGCTCAGCATTCCACATCAAAAACTTATACCGTGACAAATACATGTTCAATTTAAAGTTCACAATATAGGCCAATTTGTTTAAATGGTTGCTTTCATAACTTGAAAAGGAGCAGTATAATGTACAAAGGAATCAGAGCAGGACTATTTCAATATCTCAGTAGAAATTTCAATATTTTAAAGGAATTTAAATTCATTCAAACACAGCTTCTACAGTATGGATTTCTGCACAATTACTGTTCAAACAAACAACAAATGCATTCATTTTCTATCAATAGGACTATCAAAATAGGACTTTACTGACTGTGTGTTTTAAAATGCCCAAGGTGCAGGATCATAAATCTAGCAGCAGGGCCAATGATCGACCAGATGATCCATGGCTATACAGACTCCAACACAAACTGCATGATCATTGCACTCTTTGGAAGTGGTGCAAACTTTGCACTGAAGGAAAAACAAGGCATTGAAAAAGAACGAAACGTTTGTCATTGAATTTAAGTAGTATTTCTATGATTCAGTGACGCAAGACTGCACACGTGTGTAAAGCAAAAACACGCAACGTGTCACGTGCCCCATGGTTCCTCACCTTTTGTATTTCCTTCAGCTAAAAAAAGCACGTGACTGTTATCTAGCCTAACTCTTAATTCTATATGTATGTATGAACATCAGCTGTCAAACTGGGATTTAACATACAGGGACAAGTCTTTAGTTTTGATTCAATAATCTGTTTAAAATGTTCCTCCTAAAAGAAATGTTAACTGTTACAAAACATAGTAGCAGACAAGCGACAGCCCAAACCCTCAAAGTCCTTATCTTCTGTTTCATTTTTTTTTTTTTTTTTACAAAAGCAAAACTTGTGTGAGGCCATTAGTTTCAGTAGAAAAAACCTCAAAAATAAATGAACGCTTCAAACACCCACGCAAGTGTAATAAAATCAGGGGCTGTGCATCGAAGAATCGGTCTGGAAATGATCGAAACTTCCTGTTGTGGATTAAAGGATAGAGAAATATGAAAGCCCAAGTGAGACTCAAAGATGTGCAAACTTCTTCAGACAGGAAGCAAGCTCTGAAGGTGGAAATCACCTGAAACATTTCACAGGAGAAGGCTGTTTCCTGCCAGAACTATTCGGAAGAATACAGTGGTACACTAAACAAAGCCTTGCATCTATTTCTTATATTTATAAAGGCTGAATTACCTACATTTGTCTTTTTTGTTTCAAGTGCCTTTGGTTCTATGTAGCAGCTTTGTACTAAAGCTAAATCAAAGAGATAGCAGCAGGTACAGAACTGAATACTCAAGGGGCATAGGCACACAGGCTCTGGTACTGGTCATTTTGGCTATACAGGTTGTTCCAAAATTCCTTTTTTCCCATTTCAGTTACACAGTCAATACTAGTGGATAATAGTCAATGGTAGCTCTAGAGGAGGCAGTGCCTCATCAAAATTTCAGTGAAAAAAAAAATGCTATATATATATAATCTGTATGTATGCTCGTTGCATCATGACAACGGTAACGTCAGTAAAGTGCGATAGCCTGTATTTTCTAAGTTTCATATTATAATGCCAACTCTTTAGTTTTTGTTGGAAGTGGTACTTATATTATTTTAGTTCTTCCCCAGCAGTGTTTGTTCACTCTCGTTTCGCTTGTACGATATATAATTATTTTGTTGGCCATTTATTTAAGTTTAGAAAATTAAGTCAATATGATGTGCTTGATTTTTTTTTTCTATCTTTCTCCAGAGGCGTGGAACAATTTTTATAGTGGGGTTGCTGAAAGCCATTGAACAAAACTGTAACCCCTGTATATGATGGAAGCCATGCAAAGCCAGGGGGCGCTGCCGCACCCCCAGCCCCCCTAGTTCCAGCGCTCCTGCCTTTCTCATGCCTTAACAACTTTGTTTAAAAAATATTTTGTGTTCATTTAGATTCCCACATGCAGTAACAGATCCTTGATTAAACATCTTGTTTTCTGAGGTGCCCCAGGAGGTACTGACTGACAAACATACTTGTGGAATAAGATGAATGACATCTCTGTGTATTTAATCCCTTTGATTGGTTGAACTGTGTTCAGACACTGCCACCATGTGCTCTGAACTGAAAGTGAAAATCTAATAATGTACATCACTGGAAAAAGTTTTCAGGAGGAATTCCCCAAGGCTGACTGGTGGTGGAACGATCGCTTCCAAAGTTTTGGTATTTTCCATACACACTCTTTTGGTCAAATTCCAAGAATGCTTTGGTATTGTTTATGACATAAATACTGGAAAGTGGATTATACTGCTGTATTATTCAGGAAGATTTGGTTCTCATATACCAAATATACTAATTAAGGATCTGGTAATCTCTCTCTCTCTCTCTTTCTCTCCCTCTCTCTCTCTCTCTCTCTCTCTCTCTCTCTCTCTCTCTCTCTCTCTCTCTCTCTATATATATATATATATATATATATATATATATATAACTGCAGTGTACAAAATTGAAGGCATATAAAAATAAAAGGTTTAAAAGATTAAAACATATTTTATTTTCAGGACATTTTGGGCAAAAGCCCTTCTTCAGCTGTGTAAAAAGTATATACAACTAATATAATTATTAATATAATATAACTAATATAATTATTAACTGTACCTTAAAATATTGCACATGATAATAACTTTTGTTCCAAAAGACTTAAGTTGAGTAGTTTGCTATTAGTAATGGATCTCGACAGTAATTGGCATTAACAAGCAAGACCGATACTTTTATATAAGCAAGTTCGACTTATAAAATATATTTAATGCGAGAAAGCCAATAGACAAAATGCATTAAAAGTGAATAAATTATTAAAGCATTTAAACTAACAAACAAAGATTGTGAAAACTAAATAAAACATACTAAAAGGTAAAGGTGCAGTTAAAATTAACAAAAATTAACAAAAACCATAAACCAAAAATAAGCCTAAGAAACAGTGGCTAATGCTCGTTCAGAGTTACAATGCGTTGTGCTATCACATGCTCAAGTCTCTTGCAGCCTTATTCCGGTTATGCAGCATAAAATGAGAAAAGGTCTCGGTAAACTCTCTTGTGTGGCGAGAACAAAGGAATTACACCCCCCTGTCCAGTGTCTAGCTAGAAGCAATACAGTACACCCTATAACTTTGAGGTAACAACCCTCTTGGTCCTAGTGCCGTATCTGTTACATCTGTTTCACATTTTCCCATCCAAGAGGATGATGGCTGTAACCTTAGCTTAGAGGACAATGAGGGTTTTAGACATGGCAGTGAACACAAGCAATGCTCAGACAGGACACACCTCAATGGTTCATTTCTGCTAGAATACATGGGCAGGACAATACTAACATGAGATTACAGAAACCCCCAGAGAGGAGAGTGGCTTGGCATGTGCAATACAATTTGGAAGTCTGTCATGTCAGCAGTACATCCTTACTGTAGTTTTACTCCACTGTTGGACTGGGTTGGGGGTTTCTGTTTACATGGGGAATAATGAGTCTCCTTCAGATCCGGTTTGCAAATGATCTTAATATCCATATTTGCATATTACAAGTTTACCCAATTCCAATATGGAAAGGGTTAATCTTGTTTACATAGCTGCTATAGTAGCAATGCAAATATTGTGATGTCTGCTTACACACTGGTACATCAGGCTCTTTGTTGCATGCTGTATTTTGAAACTGGTGTTGAAAGTTACATCCTTGTTTCTGTCGGCTGGCATTTGAAGAATGATGAAAAGACAGCATTGTCAATCTTCTGACATGTTTCCTGCAACAATCTCAGAGTTGAGCATCAGCTGCAAACCAAGATCGTCTAAGTGAGTGAGTTCATGTCTCTTTATGTGTGTATGGCAGTCTGTGAGAGGGCTAGGCATTAGGTTTGCAATGGAAACAGTTATTTCTTTATGGTGAAATGGAGTTTTTTTTTAAAGACAGACCACAAAAAAGCCTGTGGACAGCTGCATAAACCACCTGAAGTTAAATCCCCCCTTAGTTTTCCACTTAAGTGTTGCTTGAGTTTAAGGGTGTTGCAGAAAGCCGCTTCAGGTATTTCATTCAATACCATAGTTAAGAGAAAAAGTATCTGTGTGTGTGTGTGCGTACTAAATGTTTTCTCAATGTGCTAGGTGTTCACTAGACTGGTAAGCAGTGATTAACAATTCTGTAGTCCCAACAACTTTCATTTAATTAGGAAAGGGAGATTTTGTTCATCCCTGATCAGTAAACACATTTTGAGAAAGCTATTTTTAATAAGGTGTTGCCATTCAAACCTATTCTGCTAGGGGGCAGTTGTGACATTTTGCAAAATTCACTGAATACACTGAAAAAACAGTAAATGCTTAGCTCTTTTATTTCAATGTCCTGTCAAAATAGAATTACGTCCAGTGTTTGCCGAAATGTTTCTCTTGCGTAAACAAGCCACATCTATTATCCCACGGACTGTATGATGCCTTTTATGATGTTGCAGTTATGGGTGTCACGTTTAAATGTGTGCACATTTCAATTTAGTTTATTGCTGCTACTGAACATTTAGCCTTTGGCTTAACGTTTAAACTAAACTCACGATATATTAGACTTTAAATGCATTTAGCGGGTTGTTATTATTATTATTATTATTATTATTATTATTATTATTATTATTATTATTATTATTATTATTATTTGTTACTGTTATTTAAGGTCTATTTCAGTTCATTCTGTATTGATTAGTAAGTGTGAGGAACTGTTTTAGCAATGACTAGTATGATTTTGCAATCTCTGAATGTTTTACTGTAGTTAGGTACTGTACACAGTGCAGTATTACACTAACAGTGGGTGCTTACACTTTGTTTGGTGCCTCAGAGTTATCCATTCACTAAGAATGTGCTCTTGAGTGAATGCAATCATCATTGCTGGTAACCTGATACATTGTCAGTGATTTAATACTATCTAAAATGTATGTAAAGTATGAAATAAGTACAAAAGTAAAATACATATTTGAATATAATAATCAATCAAGTCAACTTTAGATTAAACGGTATGACCATTTACACAAAGGGTTTAAGAGTTTAACATATTAAACGTAGATTTACATCCTTAATGTGAACTATTATTAGTATTACAATGTAACTGAGAAGTGCATCAGCAGCAAGATGTAAGGTAGAGGTCAGTGCTTGTGCTTCAATCATGAGAAAAAATGGACAGTGAGAGTTAATGAGGGACTGAATGAGGTCTCAGCTAGTCATTTCTAAATGCTGTTATTAAGTATTCATACTTTTCAAGGGGGCTGTGTGACATGAATAAGATGCATTTTAAATGTCACAGCGGCGTGCCCTTTTCATTCTGTCACTTGGTTTCTGAGTCAGGTCCTCTGATGTGGTCCTCCACTCCCTGGAGCCATTCTCTTCCACTGTAGGTTATGCAGGTTGTATTCTGAAGGTCTGGCTCCAGCAGCTGGATACACGAACAGAAGCAAATGCAACATGGTGATGAACGCATTTACACCACATGTTAACATTTAAGAGACAGATTTTATTTAAAAAAATAAATTGTTAGTAGTGTATTGATCCCAGAATCTCATCAAGCAGCTTCTTGAAAAATCCCAAGGTATCAGATTCAACAACATTGCTGGGGAGTTGGTTCCAGAATCCCACAATTCTTTGTGTAAAAAAGTACCTCCTATTTTCTGTTCTGAATGCCCCTTTATCTAATCTCCATTTGTGACCACTGGTCCTTGTTTCTTTTTTCAGGTTGAAAAAGTCCCCTGGGTCGACATTGTCAATACCTTTTAGAATTTTGAATGCTTGAATCAGATAGCCGATAGTCTTCTTTGTTCAAGACTGAATAGATTCAGTTATTTTAACCTGTCTGCATATGACATAACTTTTAAACAATTTTTTGAATAATTCTGGTATCTCTTTTTTGCACTCTTTCTATGGCAGCAACATCCTTTTATAGCTTCTCCAATTGTCTAGAACATAAATTTCTGAGTCAACATAAACTCCTAAATCTTTTTCATAGATTCCTTCTTCAATTTCAGTATCTCCCATATGGTATTTATAATGTACATTTTTATTGCCTGTGTGCAGTACCTTACACGTTTCTATATTAAATGTAATTTGCGAATGCAAATGCTGTCTAGATAATTTTGAATGACCTTTGCTGCTGCAACAGTGTTTGCCACTCCTATTTTTGTGTCATCTGCAAATTTAACATGTTTCCCTACTATACCAGAATCTAAGTCATTAATGTAGATTAGGAAGAGCAGAGGACCTAATATTTATCCCTGTGGTACTCCACTGCTTACCTCGATCCATTTTGAGGTTTCTTCTCTAATCAGTACTTTCTGCTTTCTACATGTTAACCACTCCCTAATCTTCCTTGAATCGCTACTGTGTTCACTTTGAGAATTAATCTTTTGTGCTGGACTTTGTCAAAAGTTTTCTGGAAATCTAAATAAACCATGTCATATGAACAAAAACCCCTGTGTCAAGAGACTGTTGCATGATCTTGATTAGCGGTTTGTAAATAACTTCTTTAATTTCTTTGAGTACTATTGAAAGGATCTCATCCGGTCCAGGGAATTTGTTTATTTTAAGATCTCCTAGTCCCTTTAACTCTTCTGCCTCTGTTATGCTAAAGTTATGCTATGATAAAAACTGGTTAGGAACAGGTTGACACATGGAGCATGTTGCCCGTATCCTCCTTTGTAAAAACTTGTGAAAAGTATTCATGTAATATATTTGCCATTTTTTTCTTCATCCATGATTTTGTCATTGTCATAGACATTTACCCTCTTCTTTGAATGTTCGCTTGCTGTTATAATATTGGAAAAACGTTTTGGAATTGGTTTTAGCCCCCTTAGTAATGTTCATTTCTGGGTCTCTCTTGGCCTTTCTAACTGCCTTTTTGACTTGCATTTGCAATATTATTTCTGTGTACTTTGTTCTTGGTCCCTTTTAAACACTGTAAAGTGCCTTTTTCTCTGAATATATATTTTTAATTGATCTATTAACCCATTTTGGCTGTTTTGCTTTAGATTTTGATTTCTCTGCTTTTGTGATGTATTTGTTTTGTGTCTCTAGTGCTACATTTTTTTAAAAATAGCCATCCATTCTCTGTGGATGTTTTCTCTATTTTACTCCAATGTACTTCTGTTACTTTCTGTTTAATTCCTTCATAGTTTGCCTTTTTAAAATGATAAGCCTTAGCATTAGTTGTTATTTTTTGGTTTTTAAATTTTATATGGGGGAAGTTGAAATCCCCCATTAGTATGGCTTCTCCTTTGCTACATGCATTTCTAATGTCATTATATGAGATTATTTTACTCAGTGTCTGAATTTGGTGGTCTATAGCATGCCCTTATTATTATTATGCCCTTTGAATTTTTGTCCATTATTCTGACCCATATTGATTCTGCGTTGTTTTTTTTCTGGGCTTCAAGACTATTTTTGATGTATAGCGCTACCCCTTCTCCTCTTCTGTCTTGCCTGTCTTTCCTATACAGTGTATACCCACTAATATTGTGTTCATCTCCATCACTTTCAAGACTTTTAGCATTTAGATAAATACATTTAACACTTAGTAGTCCATTTATTCAGCGCTTGTCAAGTACATCAGGTTCAATTTATTTTCACACCCGCTGTTTATTTTTGACGCGCTGTTTAAAATATATTTTTTCAGAGTAGAACAGGTTTAAAAGGCACTGCATAGCAAACCACACTTAGTACTGCATCTCCAGCCAAGTCCCTCCCCTTGCTCGCTGTATTTATCACATACCTCTTCATAGACGTTCATACTGATAAATCCTCTCCTGATCACTCGTTTTATCACCAAACTCCAGCCAAGTCCCTCCCCTTGCTCGCTGTATTTATCACATACCTCTTCATAGACGTGCATACTGATAAATCCTCTCCTGATCACTCGTTTTATCACCAAACTCCAGCCAAGTCCCTCCCCTTGCTCACTGTATTTTTCACATACCTCTTCATAGACGTGCATACTGATAAATCCTCTCCTGATCACTCGTTTTATCACCAAACTCCTCAGTAATGCGACCCAAGTCATTACTTTATTACTATAACATCTCAAAAAGCTCTGCAAATGTCTGTGATATTCTTTGAGCACTGGATACGGAAGCAGCTGTCTTGTTTGCTTGTGCCCCCTCTTTTTTTGACTTCATTCAACTCCATTCGGTCTCACTTGGCCATTGAAAGGTTTTCTCTTGTTTTTCCAGAGAAAAAACTACTAGAGACCTGTGCTTGACGTCTTTTTGATGATGTCGGACAGGGTTCGACATTGGACTGGAAAGGGAAAATTGTAATATTGGACCTGGTCCGACATAGGACCGCAAAGGGTTAATGGCTATCTTAGCTGAGTTGTTGTCCTTGTTTTAATGTGGTCTCCTTTCTGTGTTGATTTCTCCCCTCTTCCTTTCTAATTTAAATGCTCTGAACATCCTTGAGGATCCTTTCTCCGAGTAGATTGGTTCCCTTTTTATTTAAGTGCAGTCCGTATGGTCCTTTGCAAGGTGCCGGCAATATCCCAGAGAATACCACAGTTTTGTTCTTGTCTTTTAATTTCCTCCCTAGCTCTCTGAATTTGTTTTGCTGGGATCTTGGTCTGTCACTTTCAATGTTGTTTGTACCGATGTGGATGACTACTACTGGGTCCTCTCTTGTTCGTTCTAGGAGCCTGACCACGTTCTCAGTGATGTGCATGACAAAGGCTCCCAGAAGGCAGCACACTGTTGCTGTAAGGGGGTCCAGACTGCACACTGAACTTGCTGTGTTTCTCAATATGGAGTCCCCGACAAACTTGACCTCCCTTTTTTGTGCTGCCTGGCCAGCACAGTTTATGGGGTCCTGGATGTTGTTCCTTTGGTTCTCTTGAAGCTGGTTTTGATAATCTACATTTTAAAGTGGGTCTAATTTGTTTGATGTTTTGATTTATGGTGGTTGTGTTTGACTACGTTTCTTTTTTTTCCCGTCTCTGCCTATCTGAACCCAAATGTTTCAACCCTCTTCTATCTCTCTGGTGGCTTTTTGTCTGTTAGGGGTGCAAACCTCTAAGAATTTTGGGTGTGCCAGCTCCTCAGACTCCTGTTGCTCTGACATTTTGTGCAGCTCCATTTCTAGCATACTTACCCATTGAAGCAAGTCCTGGATCTTGCAGCATTTTACACACACTTGGTTTAGTTCTGCTTGGTTTTCTCAGATACAGGTGTGACAGATTACTGGCTTGAAGGCCATGTTAAATAATAATACTTATTATTATTATTTTGTAAGTTTAAGTTTAGTTTCTGCAGCTGTCAACCTGCTTTCAAACTGCTTCTAAACTGCTCTGCACTTTTCCACGAAGCACTTCTCCCATGCTGTTTGAACTGCCTTGCTTTTGTGCGTATGCTTGTGTGTGCTTTGTTAGCACCGCCCCCTTCTCTCCAATGGCTCTGAGTTTGAAGTGAAAGTAATCAGCTGGCCTGAGTTTCAATCAGAAAAAGACAAGCCGCTGTTAGAATTTAAGACGCAGTAATTTCCCAATTGACTGTATTTTCTGATTAAGACAGTTAACGATTTAATTTCTAACTACTGCTCTGCACTTTTCCAGGAAGCACTTCTGCCATGTTGCTGCTCTCCACACTGCCCATTCTTGTTGTGGTAATTACGGTCATAAGGTATTCCCATGTTGCGTAGGTCAGAGATGTTCAATTTGAAGGTGGCACAACCTTCATAATTGTGATAAATGACTGTCAATTTTGAACAATTTTGAGCATTCTGACCCTGCGTTCATGTTGCAACAAATTCATTATTGAGTGTTACATTGCCTTTGACTAGTTTATTCAATACAGATGCAGTTTTCTGTGAGTTATGAAGGGTAGACATGAAGCACATGCAAGACTTAATTCAAAATAAAGACACAGAGATTCAGCCGGACAATGAACTCGGAAACAATAAGGTTCAGACCAACAACAGAAGATTTTAAATAGTCGATTTTAAGAAAGCAAGAACATTAAAATACAAGGGAAAAAAAACACTTGTTGATATAAATATCAGTAAGTCGTGTTTGCCTTCAGTGGGAGAAACAAGAGAAACTAAAAAGATATCCACTGTAAGTGTTTATCTGAGATTTATTTTTATATATCCACGTTCTTTTGTTTTACATCCAATATGATCATTGTATTGTGTGACAATATAAATTGATATATATATATATATATATATATATATATATATATATATATATATATATATATATATATATATATATATATACTATATATAACTACTATTATTTTAAATTATATATTTGCTGATCAAAATTCTAATCCCAAACAGGGTGGTTTGAAAATACATAACCCTTTCACTATGAAATGGCTTCTGTTAACAGTATCAAGGCCCTCAATGAGATTCATTAAATGGAAAGTTTGCCACTCTTCTGTTATTGATGACACTTGCTGAAATGAAGACATTAAGTTCATCAGAACTAATGGTATTTCATTATGATAACCACTTTCACATTGCAAGGCATTTTATCATGGAGCCAGGGGTTGGGAGTGGAGAGGAAAAACAAACTGCATTCTTAAATGCTGTGTATCTCAATGTGGCTTCACAATGAATTCAGTATAATGCATGTTTAAAGGGTGCAAACTGCTATTTATTTTTTCTTCTCCTTGCATTCCATCAATGCTTTGAAGTTTGTGTATCCCAGCACCAATGCAATCCTCCAATACTGCAAGCTGTAAATGCATCCAATATTGCAAGCTGTAAATGCATCCAATATTGCAAGCTGTAAATACATCCAATATTGCAAGCTGTAAATGCATCCAATATTGCAAGCTGTAAATACATCCTATATTAAACCCTTTTCTCCAGGCCAGCACATGGCAGACACACTGCATAGATAGGCTTCAGGGCTGCAGAACACATTCCAAATGCAGTAGTTATTGAACATTTTATAGATATTTCTTCCTCAAGAAGTTAAATATCAATACAGTAATTGTAGTAGCAATAAGATAACACAGCTACAAAAAATTAATCTAGCTAAGATGATAGATGTTAAATATGGTGTGACAGGGCTAGGAGCTCTGCATATGAAAAGGGGGGCGGGGCAAAGCCTGCCATAAAATGTGGTGTTTGGTTTTTGTATTGTTTATTTATTTTAGAATGGGGTACCCCTCCGCCACTGTATTTAGTGTGTATTATTTTAAATCTGTTTTGTTTTATTATAATGTATGTAATTATAAATATGATGGCGAAGCCGTGTGTGTGTGTGTTATTGTTTGTTTGTAGTTTAAATACCTCATTGGAACGTGTAAACTTGTGCAGATTGTGGTGGAGGGGTAAGATAATAATTACTAGCTAGTTAAACCCCTCTGCCATTGTATAAAAGCCTGCAGCTCTCCATGTTCCAGGTGGGTTATTGGAAGGAGGAATGAGAGTGAGGTGAAAATGAAACAAAACTGAAAGTAAATATAGGATCAGTGACAGCGATTTGCCCAGCCTGACCTATATTTGTATTATTATGTGTTTGTGATTATTTTTGTTTACTTGATTTATTTTTGCTCTGTGTTTATTTTTGTTAAATCATTGTTATGAATTTTTTGTGCAATATTAAACGCCTTTACACTGCAGTACCTTGCCTTTGTGGTGTTCCTGCATTCTGGCCTGACTTCACCACTCCACCCATCCCTGTCACATATAGTTACTGAAGAGATGCAGCTATGCTACATAATTAAATCTGAGAAAACTTTTTTCTTTTCTTATTATTCTATAATTGCCTGTGGTTATTCAAGCTTTAAATCAATATGCCAAAACAGTAGCTCTGAGTTGTTTGCAGTATTTCAGTCAGAGACGGGAAATCAAAGATATACTGAATGTTTAAAGTGTGTATCAGTTTAAGTAAGTGAAGTATATGGTGTTGAATCTGAAGCTCTCCTATACAATGGCATGCTGTTTGCTGTTCACATGCATAAAGTGTTATGTTTTCAAAGTGTTATGTGTTCTGCTATCAAAGACCTAGTACAACATATGTTGTTAAAGAATAAAAATCCTCCTCCCTCCCTTTTTCTCTCCTTTTTCTCTCTCTGGATAGTTTCCTTGATTCTTCTACAAATGATTGCACTTTCAGTAGAAAACAATAATGCTGTCTGCAGTAAAAAACAATGTATTATAGATTTCCATAATCTTTATAAAATGAAGGTGGGATATTGGAAACAATGTCATTTGGGAAATGAATAGGCTGCCAGAACTGTTACAACCGATGTGTTGTAGGGATGAATAAAGCAAACCCGAAGGGATCACACTATGCTGTTTACTGGAAGCAGTTTCATTTATAGAAGTTCCCCTCTGGTGTTCTTGAGACCCTTTAATCCGGCCAGGTAATCCTAGCATTCCATTTTAGTTTCCCAGTGTTTTGACAATTAAGATATTTCTGTTGCTGTTGTTTTTTTTTGGTTTTTTTTTTATGCCACAATATGGTACCTGGGTCAAGTGGGCTAGAAAGTTTAGTTTATAGCTTGAATAATAATAATAATTCATAGTCATCCCTGATAAGCAGAGAAAATTATGGAAACATTTACCCTCACAAAAGTGTGGTGATGAATTGAGCTGACCTAAAAGTTTACCAGTTTGGGTGGCGGCTGCAATGACCAGACAGACACTTCTGTGTTGACTGTGTCTCCTTGTAAAGCTGGAGGGAGGTTGTTGAAGCTCCTTACTTATACACTCTACAAAGAAAGGAGCACTTCAGACTCCTGGTTATACATAACCATGGGGTTACACTGTAATGACGGAGTAACTACCAATAGTTCATGTTCTTCGGTGGTAACTGCTTGTGGAATAAATGTGTAATTACATTCTTAGAAGTGCACGGATTGCTGTGACTGTGTGTGCACGGATTGCTGTGACTGTGTGTGCACGGATTGCTGTTACTGTGTGTGCACGGATTGCTGTGACTGTGTGTGCTCGGATTGCTGTGACTGTGTGTGCACGGATTGCTGTGACTCTGTGTGCATGGATTGCTGTGACTGTGTGTGCACGGATTGCTGTGACTGTGTGTGCACGGATTGCTGTGACTGTGTGTGCACGGATTGCTGTTACTGTGTGTGCACGGATTGCTGTGACTGTGTGTGCACGGATTGCTGTGACTGTGTGTGCACGGATTGCTGTGACTCTGTGTGCATGGATTGCTGTGACTGTGTGTGCACGGATTGCTGTGACTGTGTGTGCACGGATTGCTGTGACTGTGTGTGCACGGATTGCTGTGACTCTGTGTGCATGGATTGCTGTGTCTGTGCACGGATTGCTGTGACTGTGTGTGCACGGATTGCTGTGACTGTGTGTGCACGGATTGCTGTGACTGTGTGTGCACGGATTGCTGTGACTGTGTGTGCACGGATTGCTGTGACTGTGTGTGTGCACGGATTGCTGTGACTGTGTGTGCACGGATTGCTGTGACTGTGTGTGCACGGATTGCTGTGACTGTGTGTGCACGGATTGCTGTGACTGTGTGTGCACGGATTGCTGTGACTGTGTGTGCACGGATTGCTGTGACTCTGTTTGCACGGATTGCTGTGACTCTGTGTGCATGGATTGCTGTGACTGTCTGTGCACGGATTGCTGTGGCTGTGTGTGCACGGATTGCTGTGACTGTGTGTGCATGGATTGCTGTGACTCTGTTTGCACGGATTGCTGTGACTCTGTGCACAGATTGCTGTGACTGTGTTTGCACGGATTGCTGTGACTCTGCTTGCACGGATTGCTGTAACTGTGTGTGCACGGATTGCTGTGACTGTGTGTGCACGGATTGCTGTGACTGTGTGTGCACGGATTGCTGTGGCTGTGTGTGCACGGATTGCTGTGACTGTGTGTGCACGGATTGCTGTGACTGTGTGTGCACGGATTGCTGTGACTGTGTGTGCACGGATTGCTGTGACTGTGTGTGCACGGATTGCTGTGACTGTGTGTGCACGGATTGCTGTGACTGTGTGTGCACGGATTGCTGTGACTGTGTGTGCACGGATTGCTGTGACTGTGTGTGCACGGATTGCTGTGACTGTGTGTGCACGGATTGCTGTGACTGTGTGTGCACGGATTGCTGTGACTGTGTGTGCACGGATTGCTGTGACTGTGTGTGCACGGATTGCTGTGACTGTGTGTGCACGGATTGCTGTGACTGTGTGTGCACGGATTGCTGTGACTGTGTGTGCACGGATTGCTGTGACTGTGTGTGCACGGATTGCTGTGACTGTGTGTGCACGGATTGCTGTGACTGTGTGTGCACGGATTGCTGTGACTGTGTGTGCACGGATTGCTGTGACTCTGTGTGCACGGATTGCTGTTACTGTGTGTGCACGGATTGCTGTGACTGTGTGTGCACAGATTGCTGTGGCTGTGTGTGCACGGATTGCTGTGACTCTGTGTGCACGGATTGCTGTGACTGTGTGTGCACGGATTGCTGTGACTGTGTGTGCACGGATTGCTGTTACTGTGTGTGCACGGATTGCTGTGACTGTGTGTGCACGGATTGCTGTGACTGTGTGTGCACGGATTGCTGTGACTGTGTGTGCACGGATTGCTGTGACTGTGTGTGCACGGATTGCTGTGACTGTGTGTGCACGGATTGCTGTTACTGTGTGTGCACGGATTGCTGTGACTGTGTGTGCACGGATTGCTGTGACTGTGTGTGCACGGATTGCTGTGACTGTGTGTGCACGGATTGCTGTGACTGTGTGTGCACGGATTGCTGTGACTGTGTGTGCACGGATTGCTGTTACTGTGTGTGCACGGATTGCTGTGACTGTGTGCACAGATTGCTGTTACTGTGTGTGCACGGATTGCTGTGACTGTGTGTGCACGGATTGCTGTGACTGTGTGTGCACGGATTCCTGTGACTTTGTGTGCACGGAAACATGAACATGAGGTTTAATGTAATTAAATAGATCAATTAATTCCACTGTCAATATGATGCTGGCCCCTGGCTAAATAAGCTAATAAATGATGCTTTAATTAGTTCCATATTACTCAGCAAGGATAGACTGCAAAGATGCTGAATCAATTGGTTTAGTATTCCTTGCTGCCTCTGCAGTACTTTAAATAAATTAGAATCATGAAACGAACCATCAGCACAGTAGTTAAAACATAGCAGATCTTAAACTAAAATAATAGCATTGTCCCCAGTCTCAATCTGGCTAGCATTTACATGAAATGGTTTATTTTACAATCACCCTGACCAAACTGCTCAAATAATGTGCAATCACCTTGCATCGAAATCAGTGGGATGGTGCATTATATTCTATAGGTTTTGTGACGATCCGCACAAGGACAGCAACATTACCGACGAACCAGAAACACATTTCTCTATAGTCAGATTTGTTATTTTCTCCAAAGACAAGCTTACGGGGAGAAAAAAAAAGCATTCAATATTTATTTCTGATGGATGTTTCAGACAGATTCCCTATAATAAATAATGAGTGAGATGCATTTGTAAAACCCTTGGTAAATATTTGCCCTATGATTTAGTTTTTAGTCACCTCCATTTTGCTGTTACAATAACAACATGTCAGGGAAAACAAAATGTTGACTTACCAGTTTGAAATGATGGAAAAAAGATATATTCTTGAATGTAAGGGCGCATTTACATTGGCACGTTTCCCCATGATGTTCCGTTTCCAAGTATGGATCGGAATGTTTGAAAGCTCCAAACGTTCCCAGATAATATTAAAACTAACTGTACTGAGACCACCTGAGGAAGTGCTCTGGGTATGGTTGCATCCGTACTCAGTACGGTTCGCTTGTTTTTACTTCAATATAAATAAAAATGTACTCGGTTGACTTGCAAAGGTCACATGTACTAAAATGTCAATCAAACTAGCAGAACAGGAAGTGGAAATGGTTGTTGATCTGTAAATAATTGCAAACAGGGCAAACAGGGGGATAGTGTGGAGTCCCAAAGAGACAGAAGCGCTCACAGAAGTATGGGCAGATACTTACATCCAAATGCTGCTTGACAATACTCATAAAAACACTAAAGGTTTTAGAGAGTTTTCCGATCAACTAAAAGAAAATGGATTTCATCTGCTGAACAGTGCTGGGCAAAATTTTGAAAAATGTTTATTACAAAACATCACACCACTGAAGCACAAAAAAACAGAACTTTTTCCATATTTTTCTCCATGGCTGTAGAACTTCCCAGCATTCACTTCAAGGAGATCATGTGATGTTCTTGTGTTCTTAGTACTATTGAAGATGTGTAGTGCAAAAGGGAAATGATCTCGGCACATTTGACAAGATGTTGGTGTACTCAGTACACATCCAGTGTGAAAGAGAAACGATCTGAGGATGTTTGCCCTGAAAAGCGCTGAGTACACTTGGTAAGTGTTCTGTACTCAGTGCACTTCCAAGTGTACCCAGTGTGAGAACCGGGTATATTGCTGTTTTCAGTAGTTACTTAGTAAGTACACATGTACTTACACATGATTAAAGTACTGTTATGTATAGTTTGCATGGTATATGTAAGTACACAATTGTATCAGAGTTATGGTTAGGGTTATATCGTGCAAAAAAGTTACACATTAAATACATTATAGCCATGCACAATAACATTGTAATTATACGCAAGTACATATGTATTTACAAAGTAACTACCCTGATTGTGAAATCACTGTATAGCTTAAAAAAAGAAAGAAAAGCAGCAACACCATTCATCAGCCCTGTAGCTGCTGCCCCGGTCAAACGTTCGTCTTTACCCATATAGCTACAGAATGGTAATTATGTGGAAGTGCACACGTATTTACTAAGTAACTATTATGTAAATACACAGTCATTAGAGACACTTCATGTAGCGAGTGTTACTGTGTACTTTTGGTTTAAATTCTGTGATGGCTGATTTCTTGTTTGCTGAGAAGTCAATCAGACGTGAAACAGATTCACAAAATGGAAACACTTAGTAGTTGAAAAGGGGGGGGAACAGAAGTTCCGCTTATGTAAGACGTCAAGCACAGAATTTTTGTACCCTCACTGTATGATTGATTTAGAAAGGCAGTCTTCAAAGAAAACACCCAGAAAAGGTGTCTCATGAGAAGCATAACCAGTAATTTCAACATGTGGGGAGTTTCAGTGTGGCGAGCAGATCAGCGTCTGATCACAATTCTGAATGTAATTGTCTAGATCGAATTGATGCACTGTCCGTTAGATAAGGGCACACAATGTATATATATCAAAAAGATTTGTTAAAACCCAACTAAATACTAGTGGTGCAATCGGCATCCTAATTTCATATTCCATCACGTTGTAACAATTTTTTTTTTTTTTGGTTCCTGGGTAGTAAGTGTTATTTCCTAATTGCTTATGCCTCAAAAGTATAGAAAATGGCTGTTATTCCCCACAAACTTTGCTTTTGTGACCAGGACAGTGATAATTTGAAATGTACCTATTTTCCAGAACATTCCAGATAGATTCAGTGCTGAGTAAACTTGGAGTAACTTCTAGAACTTTCTAGAACTTTCCAGTAATATAAATAGTAGTATAAATACAGGGTCCTTAAGCCCACCAGTTCAGTTTAGTTCCAGCTGCCTAAGTGGATACATATCTGCATTTTTCTGAGATGGCATCAAGAGGCTGCAAGCATCCAGCAGACGCATTTTGCCATGTCTGCAGCCAAATTATCAAGACAAGAGAGAAAAAGTCCTCCGTGGAAGCATCTGCTAAGATGTGTGAGGCCTACAAGACATATTTCGGCATGCCTGTCGGGGATCAAGACAGACCCTGGGCACCTCATTTCACCTGCGAGCACTGCAAAAAAAAGTCTCTGGAAGGTAAGATGGACGATTGTTGCTCTGAATTTTATGTTATAAAATTTGTTAAAATTTTTTAAATTGTAAAAGTTTTTAATTTTAAAATGTTTTACAATTTTCAATGTTATTGAAAAAATATATCATATATGAAAAATGTTGTGAGAATCTCTTACACATTAGTCATGGGTGAAATAAATGTATTTTTGTAGGATGGTACAGAGGGGAGAAGAGAGCCATGAAGTTCGCTATCCCAAGAATTTGGCGGGAACCCACTGACCACTCAAGCAACTGCTACTTCTGCATGGTGGACCCTTCCAAACGTCGGACTGGCAAGAATGCACCTGCTATCATGTATCCGGACCTTCCTTCATCCATCGCCCCGGTGCCACACTGCCATGAGCTCCCCGTACCCACTCCTCCGGAGAGAGAGCAGCCGTCTTTAGAAGAGAGCAGCAAGTCAGAGAGCGAGGAAGACGTTGTAGATCCAGATGACAATTTCAGAGGTGGAGTTGAGGAGAGAAACCCATACTACCCCAACCAAAAAGACCTCAACGACTTGATTAGAGATCTTGGTCTCACCAAGTCCAATGCCGGGCTTTTGACATCTAAGCTCAAGCAATGGAACTTGTTGGATGAAAGTGTGCAAGTCGCAGATCAGAGGAAGCGTCACCAACCTTTTTCCAGCTTCTTCACCCGTCAAGATGGGCTCTGCTTCTGCCACAATGTGACCAGTCGGTTTGAGGCAATCGGAATTGCCTGTAACCAGAATGAGTGGCGCCTCTTCGTTGACAGCTCATCCAGGAGCCTCAAAGCCGTGCTGCTCCATAATGGTAACAAGTACCCGTCTCTTCCCCTGGCTCACTCGGTGCACCTCAAAAAGGATTACAACAGCATCAAGACCTTGCTGGACGCCTTGAAGTATGATGAGTACGGCTGGGAGGTCATAGGAGACTTAAAAATTGTAGCATTCCTGATGGGTCTCCAAGGCGGTTTTACCAAGTTTCCCTGCTATCTTTGCCTTTGGGACAGCAGGGACACCAAGGCTCACTACCACAGGCGGGAGTGGCCACAGCGGACCGAGTTCTCTGTGGGGAGGAACAACGTCAAGTGGGAGCCACTGTTGGACCCCCGGAAGGTGCTGATGCCACCACTGCACATCAAATTGGGCCTTATGAAACAATTTGTCAGAGCTCTAGATAAGGAGTCGGCAGCCTTCAAGTGCCTTCAAGACTTCTTCCCTAAGCTGTCTGAGACAAAGGTCAAAGCCGGTGTCTTCGTTGGACCACAGATAAAGAAGATCCTGGAGTGCAATGAATTCCCCAAGAAGCTCACTAGTAAGGAGAAAGCAGCTTGGAACAGCTTTGTCGCAGTGGTTCGGGGCTTCCTGGGCAATCACAAGGCCGAAAACTATGTGGAGCTGGTTGAGACTTTGGTGAAGAACTACGGCACAATGGGCTGTACGATGTCCCTCAAAGTCCATATCCTTGATGCTCATCTTGATAAATTCAAGGAGAACATGGGAGCATACTCGGAGGAACAAGGCCAGCGCTTCTACCAGGATATACTGGACTTTGAACGCTGCTACCAAGGACAGTATAACGAGAACATGATGGGAGACTACATTTGGGGGCTGATTCGTGAAAGTGATTTACAGTATAATCGTAAATCTCGAAAAACTACTCACTTCTAAATCTTTTGTAGTCATTTTTGTATTACTTTAGTATAAATACATGTTAATTTGGATTCATATGTTGTTTTTTTCTGACTTTATGTGAAAGAAAAGACACAAATACGCCCGTTTTCTTATTGGAAATAGATAAATTTCAAAATATCACTGTCCTGGTCACCAAAGCAAAGTTTGTGTGGAATAATAGCCATTTTCTATACTTTTGAGGCATAAGCAATTAGGAAATAACACTTACTACCCAGGAACAAAAATTGTGTTACATAGTGATCATATAGACATTTATCAACAATAATTGATGCATTGACATTTGATAATAAAGAACAAACATTAGGTTTTATTTATTTATTTATTTATTTATTTTAACAGAATATCCAATAACAAAAAACTAAAACATTGTTGTGCATAATAGTTAAACAAAAAAACACAACTTATATTCAAATTACAACACTAATATTTAATACGTAATCGAAGCTCAGGAAATTTAAGGACAGATGATAAATAATCGATGCATCAATTAATTGTTGCTCCCCTGTCATGTTCAATTTATGATATTGACTGAATGAATCTGTAAAAAGATGCTCAATCACTATACTGTAACCCTGCTACCTTCATTTAGCAGGGGCCGCATTACTAAGTCTCCATACCCTTTCAGTCCTGGAGATTCAGGGCATTCCGCGTATTATACAGTATTCATTTTGTGAAGTAGACTCAGGTCCAAAAGGAACTGGGCTGAGGCATCAGGGATTCGTTTGATGGCTTTCTAACACTACCACTGAAAGCTGCAATAGAACTGAGTTAGAGATGAAAGGCTTCATATGCCATTGCCAGCAGAGTCGGTCACTGGTGACAGCTCCCTTGAGCTGTGTGAGATTGCTGTCTTTAATCTCTGTGCGCTCTTCATCTGCACTCTGCTGCATTCCTTCTGGGACGCACCTTCAATGGAACAGTGATATTTCAAAGGATCAGTTCTGTATTAGCATTTTTAATTCATGTATTCAATAATGTTGAGAAAAGACATTGTTAATGATTTCAGTTGAAAGGTTTTTAAAAATCACCTGATGGAATTGCAGTCCTTTCTGACTCAATTTGAAGTGCTTCCTTGGGATGTACAGTTTTGTAACAGATTAATGGAAAGGGTTAATCATGATTAGCCTGGGAACTTTTATGTAAAGTTTGATAAAAATAACCTTGCGTTAAAGGTTATTCAAAAATAGGTCATGCAGAGTAATGTGTCATCTATTGCCTTCCTCTGTGTTCCATACATGTAAATCTTTGTAGATTATATTATTATTATTATTATTATATTATTATTATTATTATTATTTATTTATTTATTTATTTTTATTTATTAGCAGAAACGGGAATAGGTCCTACCGAATGTCAACAATATGTTATAGTGTTGTGTTTCACACACAAAGTGGTGTAATGTTTTACATGTAATGTCTATTACAGATAATATTTCATGTTATAAAGTACATGTAAAATCTGTACATTTATGTTTGTTCTCGTTTTATTTCAAAGGTCATTTATCCAGTAAATACTTGCATTTAAGCTGAATTTGAATATCATTTTTGTAAAACAATTGCTCATTTAAGGTAAATCTCGTGAATCAGTCGTGCTATTTACTAAAAAAAAAAAAATTTACACGTCAATGTTTTTTTGCTTACGTCTATGCAGATTTTCATAATTTTTATATATATATATATATATATATATTATATATATATATATATATATATATATATATATATATATATATATATATATTTGTTTTGTTCTATGTTTGCTGTTGCTTGTTGTGAAACCGTCATGTAACAGTGATATGGTGGGTGGGAATTTTAAATCTAAGGACAATTTACAATACCTGTGAACTGTTTTTGAAAGGAAACCAGAAATAATTTCTGCACAAGAGGACAGAATACAAAATAGTGTGTACAGTTACCCTGTAACGAGACACTGTTAACGATACCGTCAACAGCACAACAATCCTCAAGCACTTTTAATAGGCCACTTTAAAAGAGGAAGCCTATCAGTTTAGTTGCATTTAAATAATAATAATACAAACATATCTGCTGATTGGTTGTACAGGGACAAGGTTTAGTGAACCTGGGGATAATACAGACAAGCATTCGTTGAAAGAGAAGCACAAAAGGACAGGAAATTGAATTCGTTTTCAAATGCAATTACTACATTGTCACTGCTTTGTAAATAGGGTGCAGGTTGTGAACTTCTGTAATAATGTGGGGAATGAAATATGAGCCTATCACATCTTTTTGGCAGACAGCAATATTACTGCACTTTTGCCCATATTGTGTTATTCCTATTGTAAAAGTATTAGTTAATTTTTTTGGCAAACAGCAAGTAAAAGCATTAAACATTTCATTTTCGTAATCTCTGTAAATCAGAACTGTGATTACCAGGCAAAGGCATATTCTACTGGGCACTGAGGTAAGCACCACACCCCTGTACAATAACTTGCATGGAATGATGTGAACGAGTGACTTGCAGTGCGCAGATGTAGTGATGATGCCGTGTTCCGGAACAAACACACACAAGACAGTTCATAATGTAAACAGCTTTATTATTGCTGGGTTGCGTGTCAAACAACACTTTAAATAATAGACACAGGCTCTACACAACAATGTGTATTGCACAGTGTAAAACTATGGGTTACAGTCCCGAAATAATAAGACACTTTTATACTATACACGTAACATGAACACGGCCACATCTCAGGTCAGTGGGTGCTCTTAGTGCACATGTGTAGTGAAAGGACAACAGTCAGGACAGTGGTGCAGTATAATCTGAGGTTTGGTGCTGGTGTGTAGCGATCCTGTTGTTGTGTTAACCAAGATAAGAGGCACAATAGTGGACACACACACACACACACACACACATATATATATATAGTGACGGACTGTCCTCTGGTCACATGTTTTTCTTCTCGAAATAAACACTTTAGACACAGGATGCTGTAGCATGTGTTTATTATTTACAACGACAAGAAAATAAACAAAACAAGACCTAACCCGATCTCAGGCCCTCTCTAAACAGATGTCGTTCCTAATAATAACAAGGCAGGCTAAGCCTGGTACCTCGTCACCAAAACCAAATCGTAATCCAAATACCTTTTCCAATAGTTCAATGTCATTTCACCGTAATAATAATCCACTCTCCCTTATTTAACACAAAGTGATCATTTAGCAGTTTGTCAATTAACACATCTTTAGTTTTAATCTCAAACTCATTATATTATGGAATTTCTTTGTTAACCATCTAGTTAGTTTGTGTTCTCCTTTCACATTTTGTTCTTTTCCTAACCAATCCTTCACAAGATATGGATAGATTTGTTTTACCACTGCAATTTCTTTGCCCTGTGCATGCTTTGGGTGAGGTGTGGAGCTGAGAACTGAGAATCTTTATTAGTCTCTGTCTCCCCTCCTGTAAATCTCCTATCATGCCTTATTGAGATCTGGACTCTCAGTGCGTCACTAGTTCAGATACTGACCCGACCAACAGCAAAGTGTGGATTCAAATCTCCCTTCCTTCCAACGCAGGCACTGGTGCACAGCCCTGGTTTATTAAAGACATAGGGATCTGGTCCTATGACTATACCAATGTTTTAATGCAATCATGTGATAAGCATAGAAAAGGAGGAAACCACAATGATTAAAGCTGATGGGTTCCCTCCTTGAAGCCTCACAGCTGCTCTGTAACTCTGTAAACTAAACATCTATACTCCTTATACTGTATAAGCTCTGCTTTAGCTCATGGAAGCAAAACAAAAATGCTACTGAAAGCATACATGTGTGGTGTTTTTATATCATGATAATATATTTTTCTACATGGGTCTGTCAGGTAAAAACCATCTAAAATATGTAATAAAACTGTATAGAGAACTACCCCACTACAGTGCAACAGTGCATCTTGTGCAAAATGACACTGTAGTGTTCTAATTCAGAACCCCCACGGGCCATGTCACACATTTATACTGTAAATGACTCATTTCTAGATCAGTTTTAAGAAAAGCCTATTTTGGTATTTTTTAAAGTGAACAGTGAGTAAGTGTTGACAACTTATTATAAGTCATTGTTGTGGTTATACTTAACCTTAACAATATACAATTTTTCCCCATTAACTAGTATTCTCAGTAGTTTCCTTAACCGTCCTTCATCCACAGGGAAATTCTTTGCTGTTTTTTATCCAATTGAACTGCCATTTATACATTGACAAGTCTGTGTCTTAACAGGCACACAGCAGCCGTGTGCTTGTCTAGATGCATACTGTAATTACACCATTGCAAGAGGGAATGTATAGCTTTTTGGACACACTAAAAGATAAAAAGGTTCTAAATTGTTGTACACAGCAATGCTGATGTCCCTCTGCAGTTTATGACAGCTCATGTATGACAAGTTGTGTTTTTTGGATGCTTGTCGTTCCATAAAGATGTGTGACTTTTTCTTTTGCGTACTAGATGCCCATTGATCTGACTTGGGCAAAACTAAATGATGCCTCTTATGAGACAAGTAGGTCAGTATCTTGATCAGAATGGGGGCAGTGTTGATCACAATAGTCCTGATCTTATTCACCAAATACTAATAAACAGCCCTGATAGCCCCTTGCCTTGTTTCCCATTGTGAGTTTTCATTCAAAGAAACATTCCACTCAGTCTCTTAGACACTCACAGTAAGTGCTCTTCGGTATGTTTGGTCAGGCAGGCGAATAGCACATATTTAAAATAATAGCACTACAGTGGAGAAGAAATGGGACAAGTTCACAAGACATTTCAGTAAAGGTGTTTCTTTCAGAAAAGGCTTAGGCAAAAATGACTGTTTTTCTGAGACCGCAATCCTACACATCATGAAACCAGTGCAATACAGTAAAACAGGAAGCTCTTTTACTGACTAAAATTTTATAAAACTGTACCATAAATAATAATAATAATAATAATATAATAATAATAATTATTATTATTATTATTATTATTATTATTATTATTATTATTATTATTATTATTTCATTTTATCCCCTTCATTTTAACAAGGAATTAGAGCAGATCCAACCTGCCAGTACAGTTTATACCCTGTTTCGTGCACCTCATTGCAAAAATAAGAACGTTGTCATCATTTTTATTTGTGGCACACATATGTCCCTTGTATCATAAAGGTTTGAAGAATAATATAGAAACAGCAAATTAATCAATACAAATATAAATACAATGTACTTAGTTTCCAAGGCTATAACAGTAAAATATTCATTAAACAAGCTATCCATATGTGGCAAGATGGGGACAACCTCAGACCAGGAAGAAAACACACTCTCAGAGCTACAGATGAAGCACTGGTGCGCACGTTTATTTACAAAACAGAAACAAAACACCATGGTGGAAAAAACAGACAAACAAAACAGACGCGGAACAAACAAGCATCATGCTGGTGTAAAACCTGCACAGGTAGTAATTGTTATAGTTTATAAACATCATGCTGGTGTAAAACCTGCACAGGTAGCAATTGTTATATTTTATAAACATCATGCTGGTGTAAAACCTGCACAGGTAGCAATTGTTATATTTTATAAACATCATGCTGGTGTAAAACCTGCACAGGTAGTAATTGTTATAGTTTATAAACATCATGCTGGTGTAAAACCTGCACAGGTAGCAATTGTTATATTTTATAAACATCATGCTGGTGTAAAACCTGCACAGGTAGCAATTGTTATATTTTATAAACATCATGCTGGTGTAAAACCTGCACAGGTAGCAATTGTTATATTTTATAAACATCATGCTGGTGTAAAACCTGCACAGGTAGCAATTATTATATATGGTTTTAATTATCTCTACCTCACACCTCAAGTCTCTTGTTCCGCCTCTAACACATTAACCCCAGTCATTCAGCAGGTTTTTATACATGTGACCGTCTCCATTCAGTAATAAATGAATCTATCAGGAGACAGTCACATTCTGAACAAGTTTAGCTGGATGGAGCATTTTAACCCCATCCATGCTGCAAAACAATAATAAACATTGTATTTTCACACACTAAACGATAATACTTTATATTAAGGCGCCGCTGCTTTATATATATATATATATATATATATATATATATATATATATATATATTATATATATATATATATATATATATATATATATATATTATATAACTATGTTTAGAGTGAGTATTAATAATGCATTATAGATGGTTTATAACCATGCAATAGCCATAGACAGAATTACATTTAAACATCCCAAAGTACAAATGGTGGCTAAAAACTGTCCCCTTTATAAAATGCATTGTCTATGGCATTACAAAGA